>NC_082385.1:14073446-14365946 GCF_031168955.1 Gadus macrocephalus
CTAGCGAGAAATATACTTTTTACTTGCATAATCTTCAGTCAGTGATTGTGTCTGATCTTTAGTTTTATAGTTATTAGGATTTGATCGGATCGCTCGCATGTTTCAACGTCAGGTTGTTAGGCTGCTTTCGCTAAACTAGCAGCTCACGTGCTTCCTGCTTTTGTGTTATTAAACTGTTACTTTATGTAACTTTTAATGATATCATCTTGTTAGAAACACGTATATCAACCCAGTCGCCAAAAGCATTCTATGGAGTTAGATTCATGCCAAAACCCCTCACACACGCAAAACGTGTTTTGCTCACGCATAACGATTCACACGCACACAAAACGTGTTTTACTCACGGAAAATGATTCACACACACGCTCAGTGTGGTTTGCAAATGCAAAACATCATTCACAAACTAAAGCATTTTGCTTCAGAAACAAATACAGTATGTTTTACACAAAGTACAAAAAAAAATCCTTCAAGTACACAAAACAATTCTACAAGTACGGAACACGAAAGCTGCGCGTGGATCGGAATGCATTTGCGCACGGATCGGATTGCATTTGTGTGAGGAACAGCAAGGCGGAAAATTAGTGCCAAAAGTCACGTGACAAATAAATGTCCTGTTATTCACACTACACAACAGCAGGTGGCGGTGTTGAGTCAGTTTAAGGCCGCCAGGACGATATTTTTTCTCCCCAAAATCTTTATTTGATTCCAAAACAGAGTGGCGACACTTCCATTGGACTCACCTGTTGGCCGCTCATTTTGTTCAATTTAATCTCCCAAACTAGCTTTTCTCCGTGTCGTACGATTCCGTGACAAAGGGGCGGCAAGTCGCATAGTATGGAGTTGAATCCACACACGTTTGGCCGGCATCAAATAAAGATTTTGGGGAGAAAAAGATCGTCCTGGCGTCCTTAAACTGACTCAACACCGCCACCTGCTGTTGTGTAGTGTGAATAACAGGACATTTATTTGTCACGTGACTTTTGGCACTAATTTTCCGCCTTGCTGTTCCTCACACAAATGCAATCCGATCCGTGCGCAAATGCATTCCGATCCACGCGCAGCTTTCGTGTTCTGTACTTGTAGAATTGTTTTGTGTACTTGAAGGATTTTTTTTTGTACTTTGTGTAAAACATACTGTATTTGTTTCTGAAGCAAAATGCTTTAGTTTGTGAATGATGTTTTGCATTTGCAAACCACACTGAGCGTGTGTGTGAATCATTTTGCGTGAGTAAAACACGTTTTGTGTGCGTGTGAATCGCAAAACACGTTTTACGTGTGTGAGGGGTTTTGGCATGAATCTAACTCCATAGCATTCGTTGACAGTGTACGTTTCGTGAACACTGGATTACGTCGCATTTCAACATAAAATAGCGTGTTATACACACACACACACACACACGCACGCACGCACGCGCACGCACACACACACACACACACACACACACACACACACACACACACACACACACACACACACACACACACACACACGCACACGGTGCATTTCGCTGCTAAAACAACAACAACAAAATATTCCCTCAAATATTATTACTAAAGAACCGTTTTCCAAAGAACGAAATGTAAACCAATGCATTCTGAATGGGAGTGTTTCTCCGATTTTTCCATGCTACACAGAACGAAATGTAAACCCATGCAAATAAAGACTTCATTGTCATAATCATTTAAATATCATTAATCTCCGTGTGTTGGGTGGCATTCTATTTTTTTCAACGGGGGCTGGTGCCGTCTCCTTTTGACCTTTTGACCCCAGACTTCTGGGGGAATAGCTGAATCAATTCATTAGTCAATCAGAAGCATGTAAATATCTTCCGGTGGCGTAGGAGAACGAAGAAGGTGTCCTTCAACATCTACACTTCCAGGCGATTGCAACGGTGCCACACATGAGCATATTCGAACATGTTTAATGGTAGTAATTAGCTGTCGAAATTGGAGGCCTTAATCAATAATGAGCAGCTATTGATTTGCTTCCCGATAAAAAATTGTGACAAATGACATGTTATTTAGCATCTACACGTTGAGCTGAGTCCAATGACACTAAGCATGACACTCTAGCTAATGGTAACATGTATTTTACATGGTACACCTAGGTCTAGGACATGATCTCGGTGTAGCAAGAGGGCGAGCTTGATCTCATTGGACTCAGCTTAACGTGTAGATGCTAATTAACATGTCATTTGTCAAAAATCTCAATCGGGAAGCAAATCTATAGCTGGTCATTATTGATAAAGGCCTCCAAAATCGACAGCTAATTACTACCCCAAAACATATTCAAATAGGATCATGTGTGGCACTGTTGCAATCGTCTCGAAACGTAGATGTCAAAGGACACCTTGTTTGCCCTGTTGCACGACCGGGAAGATATTTTCATGCTTCTAATGGATTGATTCATATTTTAAGGTTCTCGGAGTGAGACTTTAAGCGGCTGCAGCAGAAGTGTTGAGACGAAAGATGATATCAAGACATTAATAGAATATTCCCATTCACATTATGATTCTTCGTCATAACATCCGACCAAACATCCTTTACATTCACCGAGCGAAGATTATGAAAGTCCAGGCCCCCCCTTCCTGCACTCGGGGTCCGACGGGGCCAAGTTTCGGTGCGGGGGGTCCCAGTTAGGCCCTAGAATATGGTATTCAAATTTCAGGGCGGTAGGACCTTCCTATCTCAAAAACTGTTTTTCCACCACATTCTGAACCATTAGGTCTCGCAGGCAACACTTCTGAAGGGGCTTTGTCCAAATGACAGTCCATTTGGGAAAACTTTTTTTCTCTATGGGCTAGAACTACAAATCTTGGATATGTCGTTCTCAGGGCCCCGGGAAATGTGTGTAAACATTTTAGCATCCCTAGCTTTCTCGAAAAGGCCGGAATGGAGGTGTACATTTGTGGCTTAATGTGTGTAGACACAGCTGGCCTGTGGCCACGTCTTTGAAGTCTGGGGTCAAAAGGTCAAAAGGAGCCGGCACCACGCCGCTTATGAGATAACAAAAAGTGAATCTGTATTTCTCTCATAACATTTTGTCATTATTGAAGAGAGGCCTGATTCTCAGATATGCATGTTGGACTGTTAGGGTATAGGTCTGGGAAGAACTTCAGGCCAACATCTTGCAAGCGAGCCGCTGGGTGCAGGTGCAACGAGATGGAGCACTTGCTGAGTCATTTCCTGTAGGGCTGGAGCCACAGGTTGAAGCGTATGCGTCCTTTGAAACCCCCCTTGATATATAAGAGACCCCAAGGTACAGTTTACTTAAATGTTCTCGCCTCAGTCACCTATTGTATCACTTCCTTTAGGGCTTCGGCCTCCTAATTGATCATTGTAGTATAATTGAATGCCCTCTTTCATATTATATGATACTTCCACCACTGGGACGTGGCAACAACTCTCCAAATCCATATGGGGAGGGGGGGGGGATGCTTTTGGACAGTAGGGGGTGTACATAGGGTGTACATACATAAATAGGAAGCAAACTCAGGAGAAGGAATGACCTCTCACAAATATTTATTGAATAAATTGTTTCAAATAACCCTGCCTCGTTAAATCAATGAACTTGGTGTTTTGCTTTCAAAAATAGGTTATAGAAGAAGTCTAAACTGCAGAAAATAAAAACAGCCAAGCTGCCTTTTAAGGATACCTCGGAATATCTGTCTATTTTTTAACCGTCGGACCCCAGTTTACGACAAAAACAACACAATTTACGGCAGCTCCTTTGCCGCATGGTTTTTAGAGCCATGTAAGGATTAGAGGGGGCGGTCGATAGCAACCACCATAGCAGCATGACGGTCAAGTGACTGGATGCAGCCCCTTTGAAAAAAATTGAATACCACCCAACACACAGAGATTAATGATATTTAAATTATTATGACCATGAAGTCTTTATTTGCATGGGTTTACATTTCGTTCTGTGTAGCATGGAAAAATCGGAGAAACACTCCCATTCAGAATGCATTGGTTTACATTTCGTTCTTTGGAAAACGGTTCTTAAGTAATAATATTTGAGGGAGTGTGTGTGTGTGTGTGTGTGTGTGTGTGTGTGTGTGTGTGTGTGTGTGTGTGTGTGTGTGTGTGTGTATAACAAGCTATTTTATGTTGAAATGCGACGTAATCCAGTGTTCACGAAACGTACACTGTCAACGAATGCTTTTGGCGACTGGGTTGCCTCTCAGATATACGTGTTTCTAACAAGATGATATCATTAAAAGTTACATAAAGTAACAGTTTAATAACACAAACGCAGGAAGCACGTGAGCTGCTAGTTTAGCGAAAGCAGCCTAACAACCTGACGTTGAAACATGCGAGCGATCCGATCAAATCCTAATAACTATAAAACTAAAGATCAGACACAATCACTGACTGAAGATTATGCAAGTAAAAAGTATATTTCTCGCTAGAAATGTTATTAGAAACACGTTTAACGGTGAATCGGTCCTAAAATATTGCATTTCCCATTCAGATAAGAAAGATTAATAAAGATCATACACATTCACTGACTGAAGATTATGTAAGGAAAATGTACATTTCTCGCTAGAAATGTCATTAGAAACGCGTTTAATGGTATATCTGTCCTAAAATATTGCATTTCCCATTCGGATAATAAAGATTAATATAAGCTACGCCGTGTTCCGGAGCCGCGGGGGATTCTGGGAATTGGGGTTGTCAGTTGACAAATGGGGCTTTTGTTAACTTGTTTTGTTGTTAGGATTAAGTGGGGTTGATGGGTTCGGGATGTTATGTGGTTGTGTGTTGTTCTATTAACATTGTTCGTGTGTTCATTGTTGTCGTCACCGTCACCGAGAGTGACGTGACCATCGTTTCGTGCAGCTGTTCCGTGTTGAAGTCTCGTTCAATAAAAACCAACTCTCGTTGTTGAGCGTTCAATAAAAACCAACTCTCGTTGTCGAGCGTGCCCCCCCCCCTACAAACGTGTCTCCCCCCTCAACAAACGTGTCGTCGTCGTCGTCCCCCTTCAACTAACGTGTTCCCCCCCCCCCCCCCCCTACAATCGTGTCGTCGTCCCCCCCTCAACAAACGTGTCTCCCCCCCCCCTCCCCGGTCAACAACAGTCTACCTCCCCCCCCCCCCCTAAACAATCGTGTCCACAATTTGCCGCGAAAGCCGTGAAACCCAAACCCCGAAACCCGCCTCCACAGCGGCACGCGTGGATACTGTAGGTATAACACGCTGTTTTTACGTTGTAATAGTACGTCTCCAGTGTTCATGGAAACGTACACCGTCAACGTTTTTTCTTGGCGACTGGGTTGCTCTGTCAGAAGCCATCAGAGGAAGGTCCTGACTGACCAACCCATGCTATGGTTTCACTAGTTTCTGTGATTTTGATTTACGGTAAACACAGTTTTTATCATTGGATGATGATATCCATAATATGACCATTTTACTAATTTATTAATTTGTTTGTCTATCTTTTTGAGACCTTTATAGTAAGTAGTAGAATTAGTTACATAATCTCAGTGCATTTCAGAGCCGGCATCCTTTGGGAAACATTTCATGTTTTTCTCTTTCCTTAATATTTGATTATGTTACTGTAGTTTCTTAATCCTGCTGGAAAGCATGCCTCTGATTAGGCTTCACCTTTACAATTACAAACCAAACTTTCTGAAAAAACAAACAAATTGTACATTTACAAAGGGACATTCATTCTTGTGCTTTGTTGCATAGCTGCGCTAGTTGATGATTTACGATGGATGGAGTTAATATAATCATTTATCTTTCCTTTGTCTTGCAACGATAAAGCAAAGTTCAACATTCATAAGATGTCCAACCGTCACTGAAAAATGAAAGCTTGGAAGGGAGAGTCATAACATGAGTGCACTGTTGTGAAACTCCCTTGTATGATACCATTTTTCAAACAGAAGTGAAATAACATAATGAAAGACTGAAAGAGTATGGAGGAAGAGAGAAATCGGTTCTATAACCGAAGACAACATAATTATGGAAAAATTAGGCATAAATATGCACCATAACAACGATGGAATACCATGGCTAAGTAAAGCAAATCTGAAAGTGAGATTTGAGTTTAGCAGCTCCTTAACAACACAAATGTATTCCACAACTCTCACGTACCTATTTCTCCAAGTTTTTTTGCATAGGAGTTTCCCTATTTCTCGAATAGCAGAAGGTAGAATGCTTTTTAATAAGGGCCACAAAGTTTAAATCAGCGTCTGGGATGACACCCCGTGTGTTTGCCTAGGGGGTTATGTTGTGTGATAGTACCAGCAGGGTGTTCCGAAATGCTTCTAAACGTCTTCTGTTGTTCTTGCACAAAGACTGCTCCATGTTTCTCATCTCCTGCAAGGGATTCTCTGTTCTACCACTTTCAAATGATTGCTCATTGCGTATAATATTTCAATAATTCCAGTATGATTGGCAATTTTAATGGATATTTCCCTAAACATTCTGATGACATTAAGATGGTCTTTTATGATTCTAAAAAACATTGAACACAGGAGTGTCCTGGAGGTTTTTGCAACTTTTGTGTTCTCAAAGCTCTGTTGAAGAGCAGGCGTAGCATTTCGCTCAGGCGCACCATTTCTGTGATCACAACAGTGCAAATGCAAGGGCTTTCCACTCTGTCCATGGGGCATCGGCTCAATCAGCATTGGGTTACCTGATTCGGTGATGGTGACTCAACTGATTTTAAATGACTATCGTTGGAGATCTCTTCCACTTTCAAAGGTCCTTGTCCCGAACTTTCCATAGCTATCCAAAAACGATATCTACTAAAAGTGGGAAAGAATTTGTTGGCTATTTTTGGATTGTAAAAATACAGGATTTGCTTGGGTACTGCTGCAATGACGTGTAGACATGAGGGGTAAAAAGGGGCAAAATATATTTGTTTCCAAGGCACTCTAAAGCTTAAAATCCCAGTCTGTGGAATGAGAAAAAAAAAACTGTTCTGCTATGAATAGTGGGCTTGTTTCCTCCTGTCTGACTGCTACCTGGACGCAGAGAAAAATAAAGCCATCTTGTGTGTTCTTGGGTTGGTGAGGGTGTAGTGGTGTGTGTGCTTGTGCGCGCGCGTGTTGTGTGTGTGTGTTGAAGAAAAGTCCTCCTTTAGTTAAAGGCTGTCATGGGGTGGCTGTGTGGCGGATCTGGTACAGGTACTTATTCCTTCTATTTAAGAAGAGCGGCCTCACAGCCGCACACACCGCAAATCCCCTTGATCATCATATCTGTGTTTTTAGAACTGTAAAATTAAGAGCCTTTTCTTTTTTGGGGATTTGAGGAGCTCTAAATACATCCACTCCCTCCAGCATCGTGTTAAAGCGAGCTGAAGACTTCTTTTACTTCAACTTTTGCTTCAAATATATGCTCTGTATAATAATTCATACATTTATTGTTTGGCGTGTTAAACACACTAATACCATTAGAAAATAAAGGGCTCTCATTAAAAACGTTTTTACATTTCTATCGTCTACAGACTGGTAGGAAACAGCAGTGCCCCCCGGCCCGGCTATTAAAATGTGGTTGATCTGCTGATCAGTTGTGATCACATGTGTTGAGCGTTGTGCTTCCATAAGCACCGCTCATTAACGGGAGACAGGAGATGTGTTCCTGTTTCCGCCCCGTCTTTCAAATCTGCCTTCCAACAATAATGGATTGGTTGTGAAATGTCAAAATCTTAACTGTACACACACACACAACCACACACATCCACACACATAAATACACACACACACACACACACACATAAATACACAAACAGACACACACACAAACAGACAGACACGCACACACACACACACACACACTCTCAATCAGAACTCGAACCTGGGGGGGGGTCCTGATAGTTGACCTTTGTCCCGACACTCCGATGGGTTTCCTGTTGGTTTCTTAGTGTTTGAACTTTGCCAGAGCACCGTGGGTAAACAAAGCCCTTGCATTGTGCACCTTTCCCCAGACACCGACATCTGCCACGTGTTCACCGCACAAAGATGTTTTAGGAGCCAGACATTATTGTCAAATTGATCGTCAGGATGAATTTGGCCACGGATGCGTCTGACATTCAACACTGCGTTATATTACCCCAATGCGGCACATGATGAAAATAAATATATGTAATATAATATATCAAATAATATCATAATAGAAACAATTGTTTTTTTTCCGCGGCTGATTAAGTTCATTTTTTTTATTTTATTTAGTCGTCTACTATATTTAATTAGTTTTATTTAATGATTTATTTTTCTCCATGGCCCGGGCCATGACCAAGCGATGTTCTGGTGGGTCTCTCCGGGGGTAACGCCCCCTGCAGGGCCCCCTGCGCTAATGCGCTCACAGGCGCTATCTGGGGGAAATGGGTGCTATACCCCGTCCACCACCTCTCCCCTGGGCGGTACACCCCGTCCACCACCTCTCCCCTTGACCACTGGGCTGGCACAATGTGGTAGTTCACACACACACACACACACACACACACACACACACACACACACACACACACACACACACACACACACACACACACACACACACACACACACACACACACCATGAATAACTGAATACATCTAACAGTCTCTCTCTCTCTCTCTCTCTCTCTCTCTCTCTCTCTCTCTCTCTCTCTCTCTCTCTCTCTCTCTCTCTCTCTCTGTGTCTTAAGCGCTCTGCCCCCTCTGTCTCCCACTCCCTCACTATCCCCTCTCTTAATGTTGGTCTGGTTTGTCTTCCCTAACCCGAGTCAATGACTCGGCTGTTTTATGAGGTTAAAGTCTGGGAGATTATATAAACTCCCATTGTCAACTTAATATTAAGTACCAACCATAATAGCACAGATAACCTGGGTACAAAGGGAGAGGCTTGTTCCTATAAAGAGAAAATACCAGTCTCAGACAAAGTCAAGTCAATTCGTTTTGTATGCTCTGAATCACAGTTAAAGTGGCACATCAACATTAAATCACGACAATGTCTCGTGTTTTCTCCAGCTCTCTGTGTTTTGTCTTTTAAAGATTTAGCCTTATTGAATTTCACAAAGAAGTGGAGCACACACATCGCCATATTTGAAGTAGCCTGCACAGTGCATGAGTGTGCCCAAAGTCAGAGTGTGAAAGTTGAAACTTCAGGGAACTGCGTGTCCATGGGGGCGGAGCCAGGTGTTAGGGGAGGAGAGGAGAGGACGTCATATTGACGAAACGAAACCTAAAGTTCAGGGAAACCAAAGTTACTCGACGTGCAAGCAGTTTTTAGGAGCCAGACATTATTGTCAAATTGATCGTCAGGATGAATTCTGAGTGTGGCCACGGATGCGTCTGACATTCAACACTGCGTTATATTACCCCAATGCGGCACATGATGAAAATAAATATATGTAATATAATATATAAAATAATATCATAATATAAAAAAAATAAAAAATCCCCGGCTGATTAAGTTCATTTTTTTTAATTTTATTTAGTCGTCTACGATATTTAATTAGTTTTATTTAATGTTTTATTTTTCTCCATGGCCCGGGCCATGACCAAGCGATGTTCTGGTGGGTCTCTCCGGGGGTAACGCCCCCTGCAGGGCCCCCTGCGCTAATGCGCTCACAGGCGCTATCTGGGGGAAATGGGTGCTATACCCCGACGACCCCCTCTTCCCTGGGCGCTACACCCCGTCCACCACCTCTCCCCTTGACCACTGGGCTGGCACAATGTGGTAGTTCACACACACACACACACACACACACACACACACACACACACACACACACACACACACACACACACACACACACACACACACACACACACACACACACACACACACACACCATGAATAACTGAATACATCTAACAGTCTCTCTCTCTCTCTCTCTCTCTCTCTCTCTCTCTCTCTCTCTCTCTCTCTCTCTCTCTCTCTCTCTCTCTGTGTCTTAAGCGCTCTGCCCCCTCTGTCTCCCACTCCCTCACTATCCCCTCTCTTAATGTTGGTCTGGTTTGTCTTCCCTAACCCGAGTCAATGACTCGGCTGTTTTATGAGGTTAAAGTCTGGGAGATTATATAAACTCCCATTGTCAACTTAATATTAAGTACCAACCATAATAGCACAGATAACCTGGGTACAAAGGGAGAGGCTTGTTCCTATAAAGAGAAAATACCAGTCTCAGACAAAGTCAAGTCAATTCGTTTTGTATGCTCTGAATCACAGTTAAAGTGGCACATCAACATTAAATCACGACAATGTCTCGTGTTTTCTCCAGCTCTCTGTGTTTTGTCTTTTAAAGATTTAGCCTTATTGAATTTCACAAAGAAGTGGAGCACACACATCGCCATATTTGAAGTAGCCTGCACAGTGCATGAGTGTGCCCAAAGTCAGAGAGTGTGAAAGTTGAAACTTCAGGGAACTGCGTGTCCATGGGGGCGGAGCCAGGTGTTAGGGGAGGAGAGGAGAGGACGTCATATTGACGAAACGAAACCTAAAGTTCAGGGAAACCAAAGTTACTCGACGTGCAAGCAGTTCTCTCTTTTAGGAGGAAATAAAACGAATTTTGGAACAAATAGAAAGACAGAAACAACAACAAGGTGAGTAAGACAGCACAATTTCGAGATAAGTTGAAACCTCTCTGTCCTTTACTTATTAAGATAAATAATGGAATTGCTCAATACATAAACCTTGTTGTCTGTGTCTAGGAATGGCCTCTGCTACTTCCTGGTCTGAAGAGAACTTTTCATGTTCCATCTGTCTGGATTTGTTCAGCAGTCCAGTTACCACACCATGTGGACACAACTTCTGCAGAACCTGCATTACAAAGTTCTGGGATGAACAAGTCCATTACCAATGTCCTGTTTGCAACGAGCTCTTCCACACTAGACCCGATTTACGGGTAAATATCCTCTTATCAGAGCTGGCGGCTCAGTTTAAAACGTCTGTACGAGTAAAAGAGCAGCCTTGTGTTGAAACAAGAGAAGTTCCCTGTGACGTCTGTACTGGGACCCAGCTGAAAGCTGTGAAGTCCTGCCTAGAATGTTTTACCTCTTACTGCCACACCCACCTGGAGCGACATCAGAGAGTTGCACGCCTGAAGAAACATCAGCTGGTTGAGCCTATGGAAAGTCTGGAGGATAGGATGTGTAAGAAACATGAACGACTTCTAGAGCTCTTCTGCAGGACGGAACAGGTGTGTGTGTGTAAGTTCTGCACAGAGGGTGAACACAGGAACCATCCTGTTGTACCTCTAAAGGAGGAATATGAAGAGAAGATGGCCCAGCTGGGTAACATAGAATCTGAAGTTCTGCAGATGATCCAGGAGAGAAAACTAAAGATTAAGGATATTAAAGACACCTTTGATTTGAGCAAGAAAGATGCAGACAGAGTGATAGCCTATGGTTTGCATGCCCTCGCCGCTCTGATGCGCTGCATTGAAAAGTGGCAGGATGATTTCAACCAAACGGTTAAAGAGAATCTGAAATGCACAGAGAAACAAGCCGAAGACCTTATCCAAGAGCTGGAGCAGGAAATCGAGGATCTGACCAATAGAAGCTCAGAGCTGAAGCCACTCTCACACACTGAAGACCATCTCCATTTCCTCCAGGCCTTCAGATCCCTGAAGGATCCTCCATCTACCAGGGACTGGACGACGGTGGAGGTCCGTCCTCTGTCATATGTAGGGACCTTGAGGAGATACCTGGATCAGCTGGTGGAGACACTGAACAAGAAACTGCGTGATACTGAAGTGAGGAGGATCCAGCAGTATAAAGTAGATTTGACTTTGGATTCTGATACAGCTCATCCCTATCTCACCCTGTCTGAGGATGGGAAACAAGTACATTATGGAGGTGTAATGAAGACACTCCCAGACAAACCTAAGAGATTTACATTGTTTCCATTTGTTCTCTCGGGGAAGAGCTTCTCCTCAGGGAGATTTTACTTTGAGGTACAGGTTAAAGAAAAGAATGTATGGTATTTAGGAGTGGCCAGAGAGTCCATCAACAGAAAAGCTCTCATCCCCTTGACCCCTAAGAATGGCTGCTGGATAATATTTTTCGACAAGAATGAGTTTGTATTTCATGATTTCAACAGTGTTGTCCGTCTTCCTCTGAGAGCTAAGCTCCAGAAGGTGGGAGTGTTTGTTGATTATGATGCGGGTCTGGTCTCCTTCTATGAGGTGGAAGCCAAGATTCATATCTACTCTGCTACTGGCTGCACCTTTAGTGAGCCTATCTATCCACTCCTCGGCCTATGTGCAATGTTCTTTGGTTGCAGAAATTCTAACCCCCTGATTATCTCAGCTGTCAATCAAACAGATTAAGACACTGTTGGTGTTACAAATTCCCCTATGTATATGTTTGATTTGGTAATTCTTTCAGACAAACGATTGCTTCATATTCTAGGTCATTCCACCAGCTGTCATTACTATGGAGAATATGGAGTGTGCGTTAACGTTCTTGAAAAAGTGATTTATTGTTTGTTGATTATGCTGATAGTTATGTTTGACTACTGTATTTCACAGTTGTAACCGGTTAATTTATGTACTGATATTTTGTTGCACTTCTGTCACATTGCAGATACCAAACAGATTTGACATTCCTATTTCTGTATGCACCTTAATCTACATAAAGACCCTCAAATCAATCCCTGCCTAGGTCTACTCCTTACCAGAGACCCGCTGTTGATCGAGCAGTCCACCCTTATCTCAGATAGCATCAATTTACATCCTTCAATTCTCCATAGTTGGATATTAAAATACACAAATAACCACAGCAACTAATGATATTTCCTGAATAATCTGCTACGTTAGCTCTGAGAGAACTGCATTAATGTTGAACTGTTGTCATTTACCAAGGATGAAATAACCCTGACTATTATTATTAATTATTATTATTAAAACTTGGCTAGCCCCCAACCAGGAGGGCCAGTTGCTGCTTTTCGTCTGGCCTCTACTCTAGAAACCTGCCCAGCATGGTTGAACCTGGGGTCTGGGGTTAACTACCCTGTCCTGTAAAAAAACATTCCAGTTACAGAGGAGTCCCAAGTTTAACAGGAATTTAACAAATAAAACAAAGTCATTATTTACACTGTTACAGAAGCACAAACTACTGCCCATAACTCTGGCAACACAGATGATGACAAGTCTTGTTGGCACGTGCTCAGAAATGCAATTCAAACTGCCAAGGGTCACTATGAGCATAGGAGTCAATTACACTGGGGATGAGTCCCCACCAGTTTGAGTCAAGATCAATTTTGTCCCCACCACTTGTAAAAAATAAATAAAAACTGCACCTCCACCTCATGGCTTCATCCATGGGCTTTTTGCCGGGGCAGCAAGGCAAGCAGCCGGTTGAAGCTGTCCCTGGAAAGCCTGAAGGCAGGCTTCAGGTCCACTCCAGAGAAAAACATAGCTAGGATCGGCACAGTGGTGTCCAGCTGTGCGTATAGCTCTTAGCTGCTTTGGTCCTGGTACCAAAGAAAGAGAATAAATATATTTTTATATGCCGGTATATGCCAATGGTTAGGTTCATATATTTTTATATTCATTGCTCATCCATTTATTTTAAAGTACAATAATTTGCAATTATGTATTTAATACGTATTGTCTGCTGTGTAGCAGAATTCAAAATCAATTTAACACTTTACTGGTTTGATCAGTAAAAAAGTAAGTGTAATTCACAAAAGGAATCTTTTACTAGGCCTAGTTTTTTTATATACATTTCAGCCTGTTTTATATGTTGTGGGTAGCTTTAAGGGGCTTAAACTTTCAACCCTGTGGTAAAATTACAAATTCACCCATTACAGTCAAGTGTATATATTAATATTAACAGATAAATTGAAAGGGTATAAACAAGCCATATCAATAAAACACATACGTGTGAGACAGACAACTGAGGATGGCTTGTCTCCTTAGCATCCCCCACCGCATCCTAGTTTTCCGCTCGACGATCCACCTCCTCAGTTGGGCAGCCTCCTCTTCTGCTCGCTGATAGAGGAGACCCATCGCAATGGCAATTCCGGTCAGATCCATCCTGTAATTTAAGACAATAGCAATAGCCTACTCTCCAACAATAACTCCGACAATATTTTTCCTGTGTGTGTTTCTAGTCTAATCTGTGTAATTTCAAGTAGTTCCTAAATCAATAGCAATGGCCTTCTCTCCAACAGTAACTCCCAAAAAAAAAATCAGTGTGTTTCTATTCTAATCTGTCATTTCTTGTAGTTCGTAAATCAATAGCAATAGCCTACTCCAACAATTACTCCAAGAATATTTTCCCGCCACTGACTTTATATGTACACAGTTTCTAAAAAATAAATAAAAATTAATATTATGTATAAATAATAATATAATATCTAATATAATAATAGTAATAATAATAATATAAGACAAATATATATACATAAAGTCATGTGTATAGCTTATACACACGACACACATATCTTTTCATTATATTCATTCAGAATATTTAAATGATTAAAAATGATAGAGGCTGGGGTTTAATATAGTTTGTTTATATTGTTCAGTAGTATATCGTATATGCCTACATGAGGCTGTAGCACAGTTAACAGACGAGCTGAGGTGACGAGCTGAGGTGGTGATGTCATCGAGTCCGCTGCTTTTCCAATTGCAGGTGCGTACTCTTGTCTTCGGAAGTGTGTACTTGGAAGTCCGGACTTGCCAAGTGCAAACTTCCAAGTCCGCAGTTCGCGTACTTGGTGTTGAGAAACGGCTTTAGGCTGCCCCCGACCAGCTAGTTTGGTCGGATAAATTGCCATGGTTACTTGGTTACTACAGAGATTCCCTTGAGTCACGTTAATGGAACGGAACTCTAACTGAAAGTAGCGAGGCTAAGCGAAATAAGACTGGCTTTGCCTTTAGCTTACCACTGGTCTTCTGGGCGCATGAGGCTCAGCAGGTCCCAGTGAAAGTCTCTGCAGTAGAACAGGGCGTCTGCGGGAGTCCTGGAGCTCTATATCTGAATACAGTAACATAGATTAGATGGATTCATGTATCTTTTTAAATATGCATTATACATTTTGAAAGTGATATGAAGTTTGTATTTCTAAATCCTTGACGATGTGAATGATGTGACTTCGTAAGGTTAATTAATGAACAAAAAAAACTATCTGACTATTAAAATATGTTTGGCCTTAGTAGATCACTCCCGTCATTCTTTGCTTCGCTCTATGATGACTTATGAAGACATTAACTCTCAGATTACAAAGGCTAAAGTTTAGCGCGCAAACAACACAAGCCAAACGCCTTCATAGAAGCCCAACTACGTCTGATGAAATACACAGCATGTTCAACGGCAAAGTATCACACATACTTCCTTCATGTTCGTGCTTTTAAAGCAGCGCCCTAAAGAGAGACATTTGAAAGGCGACTGGTGTTTTGACTACACCCGTTGAACATGATGGGAGACCTCTTTTTCTTCCATGTAAAGCGTGTTATTTCTGCTCGAGATGAGGAGGGATTCAGAGTTGCCGGGTTAAGACAGAAACAGATAATTGGTCTCAGTGGAGGTGAAGTGTCATCTGAACTTGGTTCAGGAGCCTTTCTGCTTGTTGTCTTCGCCACACATTGGCTCTGGCTGGGTTGGCATCCTGCCCAGCTTCGGGCCCCCAGGGGCTGGCCGTTCCTCTTACCATCTCTAAATGTTCATGAGCTTACTTTAGCGGCGCCAGGTTGATAATAGTCCGCGATTTCTGGATAGCATCTTGCGTGCGGTTTTAATTAAATTCATTCCGTTTTGATGCCAATCAAATTAGAAATGGAACTGTATTTAAAGTTATCCATTTTAATCTAACCTCATGTAATTCAAAGTAATGCAGTCTAATCAGGAAATGATAACAGAAACGTGTGAATGAAACAGAGTTCTTGTTGCATGGAAGTTTTCCTTATTTGTTTGTAGAAGCAAAAGCGAGAAAAAGGCATTCACTGCACATCCCAGTACCATCTCAAAGACGCACACTTGCTGAAAAGCAACGCTTTTGTCTCAGACATGAGGAGAATATAACAGCAGAACGGAAAAAAGCATGGGGACGAAAAGAAAAGTAAGGAAAAAACATTATTCTAAAATAAATGATTTGAGCAAATAACTCAAATGGATAACCAACGTCCACGGGCTGCTTGGCCCCAGAACAGTGCTCCAGAACCAGCCATCCTGGTCACCGATGGGACACAGAGACACCGGGTCAGCCTAGGGCAGCCCAGGCATGCGAACAAACCCCCCCATCCTGGCACTGCTCTGGCGCAAGACCACCAAACCCATCCAGACTCCCATCAGCTCTGTGGCCCCCGCCCAGCCAGTGGTGCCACAACATCTGCCACATCACACTGTCTGTACCGGGCCGTGGTACAGACAGTGTGTACCTTTTGCTTTCTCTATAGCAAACGTCATACACTTCAGACGTCATAGAATTGATATTTATCACTTGAAATCTTTCGCCTTCTTGAATTTTATTCTTTTAATGCCAAACAAAGTCGTGGCCGATTTTCATTCCATGCTACATTGCTGTAATTGGTATTGTACAGTGTGGAAGTCGTGCTTCTGAAATATTTAATTATCCAAGGGTTTAGTGTGTAATGAGTGTCATCCATCTGCACCATTGGTCCTGTTCACACCAATGTTTTGAATCTCTGCTCTGCAGTCCACAGAGCAGAATATTGCCGTCAACAGCAATTGTCTGAAGAACTGCTGTTGTTTAAAAACCTCATTCTGAACATCCGTACAGCATATAGCAATGCATTCATGTAGCATATTTCCAACAAAGGACATTGAAGGGTAAATGATCTCTAGAAAGATGGTTGTGTGTGTGTGTGTGTGTGTGTGTGTTGGTTGGTCTGTTTATCTTTAGAATTTTGTTGTCACTGCTGAATAGTTGGAAAGAATTTCTCTGCAATAGATATAAAGCACCCAGAGGAATCCAAAGTACATTTTATTGAGCTTGCAATACACTGTTATAGATTATAGTGCTATTTGCCTGGTATTTTCTTTTTTTTCATTACATTATTTACATGTATTATGAGCACATAATACAATATTTTAAATCGTAAAAATATAAAATATAGTAACAAAAATACAAACCTAGTTTTTTGGGGGTTCTAAACCGTCTAAAATCTGACCATTTGAGAAAAGTGTGATGAGTTTAGATTTTGACGAAAGAGAGAGAGATTGGGAATGGGAGAGGGAGAGAGAGAGAGAGAGAGAGAGAGAGTGCGAGTGAGCGCCCCTGGGGTCTTATTAGCAGTATGAACCCTAACATCAGGTCCATCAGGGTAAGGGCCGTGTGGTGAACCCTCCCATGTCATGAGACACACATACACCCACCATGCGGAGCGCGGAGGTCAGACACATGGATGGAGGAGATGAAATGGTAAAACAATGATACTGATTAGCTACACTTATTACTAATTTAATCATTTGATCACTTACACTTGACACACTGGCCATTATTGCTTAAAACTGCATTAACTAGTATTAAATAATGTACCCTTACTGTTAAGCATTACCATTAGAAGTAATGCAAATTTTAATAATTAATAAAATACACCAAGAAGCCGCTTATAGACTCAGAGACGAGGGCTGTAGGCCTCTCGACATGACACCATGACAGAGTGCCAAAAACAGTTAATTGGAAGGATATGGCCGTCAGTCGCAGAGTTGGTAATGTGTGCGCAAAAGGTTTAGGATTATTGCCTCCCGATCAGGGTAGTTCTTTTATCTTGGCTGAAACTAACTTTTAAATCCATAAAATGTCCATGTCTGTCATTGTTTTGGCCGAAGTCTTACTTCAAACATGGTCGGCTTGTCCCTTGACCGCCATCGCTGTTCCTGTGATTGGTTTGTGGCATCCATCTTACCTGTCAATCACAGGTGCATGACATGCAACACTTCTCAATGATGGAGAAACGTAGGGAGCCGAGATGATGGGAATGTTGTTGTAGTTTCAGAAACTTGCTCCCATCTGTTCTTTTACAAACTATTTACAACTTCCGATCTTACGTACCGTAGCTTTAATGTGAGCTACCAAGAGCTGATGAGCCTGGTTCTCTTCCTGATTACACAAGCAAATCAATCACTGTTTCCCAAAGTGAAGGCTGCAACCTTGTGTAACCCCGCAGAAAATTGGGCCCTGATATACTATTTTATTTCCATATTATATACTTATTTCTCAAAGTTTCCCCTTTCTGTACTTTGTCTGTACTATTCCCTTAATATTGTATTACCTGTTGGGTTATTAAGCTGTCGATCAGTGATTTTGCTAATACTGGAGTCTTATTGGCTGTATCTAAGAATACAGACCTCCTAATGGGTAGAGGGAAGTAAGCCCCACCTTTCACATAGCTGTCGTCAATGCGCAGCCAGAACGCTAACACAAGCTGAGAAAACGAGTCAAATTGAAGAAAGTGTCGGTTATTAAACTGTATATGCATAAAAAACGGAGTTGAAGGGAAACAAAACCGAAGTGAGTGAGAGGGAATTGATGACCAAGCGCCGGGAGTTTTATTATTTTCGCCTGTAAGATGTTTTATGTTACACAGTAAAAACACACATGGTTAAATAAGGTTTATTTCATCATATTTCATGATTAAAAGAGTTTAAGTGATTATGATTCATGATAAATAGCTAAATATAATTATTAAAGAGTCAAAAGATTAACACATTTCATGTGTGGAAAAAAGATGTACAGGTAAAAAAGATAAGTCATTCATTGTATTACTATGATTGTTCAACAGTATGTTGAACAATAAAGAATATTATTCTAAGACCCATGTAGTAATAGCCTGTTTTCATATAGGCTAGGTTTTTTGGAGTCCTTGGAGACCCTTGAGAATCTGGATGGAATTCCCCTTGACGAAGGGGTGGCGAGCTAGTGAAGATACCTCCTTATCCAAAGGAGTGGACCGACATCACCTGTGCTGAGGAGGATACCAATCTTCCTTTACATCCATCACTAAAGTTGAGCATATCAGGTGAAAGCGCTCTGAAGCACCACACATGACCAATTGACTTTTGCTTTTTGACTTCTGACTTGACATTCCCCTTTTTTGACTAAAGTACGCTGAACTGGCTGAACCAAGGAAACCTTTTTTCCTTATGGACATTTTTCAGCAATTTTATGGAGTTTAAAGATAATTGTTTCTGACCTAATGTTAGGTTTTTTTATTCCTGAATAGTCTTGATTGCACTGAAATCTATATTATTTTTCTATAAGGTTGAATACAAGTGTAAGTGATCATTAATCTAAAAGTTAACCTGTGGCTCCAGTTAGTCATTGTGTTTTCATTTATTCTTTCCCTCCTTATGAACCTAGTGACTAGTCCACATTTGAATACTACTGCCCACTAGGGTTACACTTGCTAGAACACTTCCTTGCTAGTCACGTCCTATGGAGATGAGGCTAGAATGCTGGCTAGAGTGCTGCCTAGCGTTTGTAGCGTTCAGAGTTTGGAACGACTTGCTAGTCTGGAAGTGCTTCCGCTTTTTAATACTGCTCCAGTGCTAAATATTTTAATATTTTAACTGTTGAAATTGTTATTGGCGAAAGTAGTTTGTTTAAACACCAGCTACTTACATATTTAAACAGATCAATCCATGCAAAATATAGCCTATCATTACGTACATGAAAAAAATTATACAGGTTAATTTTTTGCATTTACATGATTAATCTATAAAAAGCAATACGGCACAAATTATTTCTGAAAACTTCACTTGTGTAAAGCAATGTGTATTGCTTTCCAGACGCAATTTGTAAATACCCCACGCAGCGTGTGAATGCAAAGGGTTGTGGGTATTTTGGCTCGTTGAGGATCCATCGATGCATCCTTGAAAAATCTCTGAATTCTCAAAAATAAAGGACGTAAAAAAAGGGCGTGAATTTCCGAGTGTTCTCAACATTGGAACAGTGCTTGTCGGCGTTCTATGACGTAGCATCCTTAAAAGGGCGGCCATTGAGCATGCTTTCTTCACTTTGGGAAACAGCCATTAGCTGTGTTCGAAATCGTTCCCCATCCACTCACTCACTATTCCCTATATAGTGTTCATGATATAGTGCACTATTTAGGGAACGAACAAACGAGAATTCGGACACTACGCTTAAGATTTCTAAGCGTCATTTGCGTCAGTAAATGCGCCGGGTATTTGTGTGACGCAGACAGATGCGCCAACATTATGTAAACAAACCGGGCACTCACGAGGTTGTATTGATGTTGAATGTTACATTGATGGAGCATTCACACATGATGGAGACTCCATCATTGAATGTATTTGTTTTCGCGGTTATTCAGCTTCTTCTTCTCCTCCGGGAAAATACGACCGCATTGCATTGTGGTATACGGGAGTAACATGTAGGGTACATCGTATGTACCCTATTTTAAGTCCACTATATAGTGCCCTATATAGTGGACCACTGAGAATTCGAACACCCTACAAAATGGCGTGCACCCTATTTAGTGCACTACATCCATGATAGGGAACGATTTCGAACACAGCTATTGTGTGGTACCTCCTTTTAACGAGCCCCAGTTACAAGGTGGTCCAACATCTGCCCTCTGACATGCCCACTTGTGATGTCACTAAGTCACAGGGCAGGGCAGCTTTTGAAAGGGCTTGTAATGGCTAATAACTCTCACGCCTGGCCCTTAAAAAGTTAATTTATTTTTACAACCTCTCGGCTAGTTACCATTGTAATCGCTTTTTTTATTTTGCTTTAATAACATCAAACTAATTCAGCCTTCAGTTGTTCTCTCCCCCGCCTGTGGCCTCAAGCTTCATTATTATGCCACCGCTAGGAACATAAGTGTGTACGTGTGTGTGTGTGTGTGTGTGTGTGTGTGTGTATGTGTGTGCGTGTGTGTGTGTGTGTCTGTCTCTTGTGGCAACCCGGCCCCGACACGGCGGGCCTGGAAGCCCAGAGGGCAGGTAATACGAGCTGTCTACCACCCTTTTCCCCCAGAGGGCGCCAAGGGCCGCTTTGAGAAGGTCCCACTCAACGCCAACAGGAGACACCTGTGTACCAGGCCAATCAGACCCAGGTGAGGGCTATAAAAGAGAAGCTGAGAGGTAGTCTGACACGCAGGAGGTATGTGACCCATGCAGGAGCAGAGAGCGGAGCGAAGCGAGATTCCCTACCCGCACGGACCTTTGCCCCAGGACCCGGCCTAGAGAAGACCCCAGGGGACCACAGAAGGACCGCCTCTCCTGGACATCGGGACGGCGCGTGAGACACGACCACAGCGTCCCCAGTGGCTCACGGAGCCCAGACTCTTTATTTTGTATCGTTTGCATTGACGGGTGATTCCCCTATTTTCCGTTCGTTTGGATTAATAAACGTGCCTTGTTGGCAGTTTGAGCAGCAGAGACTCTTGTTACTTGAGCCGGGTTACCACATATGGTGGAGAAGGCAGGCAGTCCGACCACGCAACTGTTTTTCCTGCTATTTTTTTTCGGGACCACCCGCCCCAAATGCAGAACCCAGACGGGGCCGCAGCCGCGGCCGCCCTCCTGCGATCCGCCGCCGAGGAAAGGGCTCTCCTCCGGCAGGCCGTCATACGGCTGGAAATGCGCTCCTCGGACGTCTCTCCGATCTCAGCGCCCACCAGCCGGCTAACCAAGTTAGGACCAGAGGACGATGTCGAGGCCTACTTGGAGATCTTCGAGAGGACGGCTTGGAGAGAAAGATGGCCGGAGGACCAGTGGGCACACATCGTGGCCCCCTTCCTCACGGGACCCGCACAGCAGGCGAGCCAGGACCTGACCCCAGAACAGGCGAGTCAGTACCAGACCCTCAAGCAGGCAGTACTAGCGTACTATGGACATAGCCTGGCGGCCAGGGCCCAACGGTTCCACGACTGGCGCTTCGACCCCAAGGGCGCCGTGAGGTCCCAGATCGCCCAGCACGCGCGGCTCATCAGGAGATGGCTCGCGGGAGAGGATGGCCCCAGCGCTCTCGACCGGGTGTTACTGGACAACACCATCCGCCAGCTCCCGCCGGAAGCCCAGAGAACCCTCGCCACCAGCCATCCGACCACAGTGGACGAGCTGATCCGCCAGCTGGAGAACTGGCAGGTGGCCCGACAGCTAAGCAGCGCCACCCGGCCACAGCCACGCCCGATCGACGCCCGTAGGGACCGGCGAGGACCGGAACCCCCTCGACGGATAGATCAGCCGAGACCACAGACCCGATCGCCAGAAGCCAGAGAGGCATGGCGGTGCTATAACTGTGGCCAGACAGGACACCTCGCTCGTAATTGCCCGGAGAACCGGGATGTGTCTATGCCCTCGGCCTTCGCGGGTGAGGGCCGGCCAGGACCGTGTCTTCTCACCACCTGTTGGGCGCATCAGGAGGCCGGAGCCCCGAACCTCCCGGCTCGGGTGGGCGACAAGGACACTCAGGCCCTCATCGACACGGGGAGTGTCGTCACCCTCATCCGGCCCGACCTAGCCGTCGGAAGGACGGGGGAACCGATGGAGGTCGCCTGTGTTCATGGGGACACCCGCACCTACGACACGTGCCATGTGTTCGTGCGGACCCCCCGAGGGGCCTTCACCGTAAGGGCCGGGGTCGTACCCAATCTACCGGTGCCCCTATTGATCGGGAGAGACTGCCCCATCTTCCACCGGCTCTGGAACGCGGAGCCAGGACCCCGACCGCCCCGACCGCAGCCGAGGCGACACCGACGACCAGTTCGTCACGCCTACGGAGCCCGGGCACCACACTCCTCCCCAGCTGAGACATCTGGAGAAGGAGACGGCACCGGAAGAGACGGCCCCACACCACCAGGCACACCAGCCCGCCCACCCGGCGAGACTCATCGCCTGGACCCGCCGGGGACCCCCGACACCCTGACAGCGTCGGAGTGACCTGCCGGGTTAGGAGAGACGGAGAGTTCCCCCCTCACGGAGCTCTCGGACTTCCCCCCAACCGGGGGGGGGTCGGACCGTCCCGGACATTTCGCCACCGCTCAACTGCAGGATGACCCCCTGAAACACGCCTGGAGCCACGTTGTCGCCCATGACGGTCGCGCCAGGGACTCGGTGAGTACCCTACCGCACCCGCACTTCTGCACCAGGTCAGGCCTACTGTATAGGGTAACCGAGAGGGCGGGAGTAGTAGTAGAGCAGTTGGTGGTGCCTCGCCCGTACACCAGTAAAGTCCTCTTCATGGCCCACACACACGTCCTAGGGGCACACTTAGGCATGGACAAGACTAGGGAACGGATCCTAGACCGGTTCTACTGGCCCGGGATAAAGAAGGACGTTACGGAGTACTGCCAGGCGTGCCCGGAGTGCCAGCGGACGGCCCCGAGACCCTCGATCCGGAGTCCGCTGATACCGATGCCTATCATTGAGGTACCCTTTGACCGACTGGCCCTAGACATTGTGGGCCCTCTCCCCAAGACCAGCCGGGGACACGATACATATTAGTCATGGTTGACTATGCCACCCGGTACCCGGAAGCCCTACCCCTCCGCGCCGCCACCGCTAAGGCCGTAGCCCGGGAGCTAATGTTGCTTTTTAGTCGGGTGGGGATAGCTCGGGAGATTTTAACAGACCAAGGGTCATGTTTTATGTCGCGTGTGCTAAAAGCGCTTCTCAGTCTCCTGCAGGTGAAGCAGCTGAGGACTTCAGTGTACCACCCCCAGACGGACGGGCTGGTGGAAAGGTTCAACAAAACCTTAAAGCACATGTTGAAGAAGGCCATGGAGAGAGACGGAAAGAACTGGGACCAGCTCCTCCCTCACGTCCTCTTCGCGGTGAGAGAGGTACCCCAGGCCTCGACAGGGTTTTCCCCCTTTGAACTGCTGTACGGACGGCGGCCAAGGGGACTACTAGACCTGGCTAAAGAAGCCTGGGAGAGCCAACCCTCCCCCCATCGTACCCTAGTGGACCATGTCGAGCAGGTACGAGAGAGAATGGCGCAGGTCTGGCCCATAGTACGGGAGCATCTGCACCAGGCACAGCAGGCCCAGGCGCGGACCTACAACCGCGGGGCCCAGCTGCGTCTCTTCCAGCCGGGGGAGTGGGTCCTGGTTCTCATCCCTACTGCCGAATGCAAGTTCCTGGCCAAGTGGCAGGGACCGTATGAGGTGGTCGACCGCGTGGGGGAGGTGAACTACCGGGTGCGGCAGCCGGGGAGGCGCAAGCCCACCCAGCTGTATCATGTCAACCTCTTGAAGCAGTGGAAGGCCGGGACAACCCCACCGGTGCCGGTCCCCGTGGCCCTCGTCGCCCGGCAAGGCGTACCGGAGGTCCCGATGGGCGAGGACCTCAGCCCCACCCAGAAACAAGACCTCAATGACGTGGTGTTGCAACACCAGGACGTGTTCTCCGAGCTACCCGGGAGAACAACGGTCGCTCAACACGACATCCGGACAGAGGCAGGCGTCACGGTACGCGTACCCCCCTGCCGGGTCCCAGAGGCCCGTCGGGTCGCCATACGGGAGGAGGTCAAGAAAATGCTCCAGCTCCGGGTGATCGAGGAGTCACACAGCGCCTGGTCCAGCCCAATCGTCCTGGTCCCGAAGCCAGATGGATCATTTCGATTCTGCAATGACTTCAGGAGGCTGAACGAGGTCTCGGAGTTCGACGCGTACCCAATGCCCCGGGTTGACGAACTCATCGAGCGGCTCGGGCCCGCTCGGTACCTCACCACCCTCGACCTTACCAAGGGATATTGGCAGGTCCCCCTCAGCAAGACCGCCCGGGAGAAAACGGCGTTCGCGACCCCCGGAGGACTATACCAGTACACGGTGCTCCCCTTCGGGGTGCATGGAGCTCCGGCAACGTTCCAGCGCATGATGGACCGTCTCCTGCGATCACACCAGGCCTACGCCGCCGCGTACATTGATGACATCATCATCCATAGCGCCAGCTGGGACATCCACCTGAGACACCTAAGAGCGGTCCTGGGGGAGCTGAGGAGGGCGGGTCTCACCGCCAACCCCGACAAGTGCCGTCTGGGTTTGGAGGAGGCCTCATACCTGGGCTACAGAGTCGGACGCGGGAACGTCCGACCGCAGGAGGCCAAGGTGAAGACCATCCTGGATTGGCCCCGCCCCACCTCCAAGAAGCAGGTCAAGTCCTTCCTCGGTCTGGTAGGGTACTATCAAAGGTTCATTCCCAGTTTCGCCACCCTGGCAAGCCCCCTACATGACCTGACCCGGAAGGCCCTGCCGGACCGCATTACCTGGTCGGAGGCAGCAGAAGGAGCATTCAGTCTCCTTAAACGGGCCCTATGCTCCGAGCCAATACTATTAACGCCTGATTTTACTCTGCCCCTTATAGTCCACTCCGACGCCTCAGAGGTGGGCCTCGGAGCGGTCCTCTCGCAGGTCCGGGACGCGGAGGAGCACCCAGTGACCTACATTAGCAGGAAACTCCTCCCGAATGAAAGGAACTACTCCACCGTGGAGAAGGAGGCCCTGGCCATCAAGTGGGCCGTAGACAAGCTGCGGTACTACCTCCTGGGCCGGGAGTTCACCCTGGTGACGGACCATGCCCCGCTCAAGTGGATGGCCACCGCCAAGGATACAAACGCCAGGGTGACAAGGTGGTTCCTGGCCCTACAGGACTACCGCTTCAAAGTGGACCACCGACCAGGGCGGGAGCACGCCAATGCTGATGCCCTGTCCCGTCGGGACGCATGCCTCTGGGCAGTCAGAGGCGCCCCGGGGCTACATCTAAGGGGGGAGGAGTGTGGCAACCCGGCCCCGACACGGCGGGCCTGGAAGCCCAGAGGGCAGGTAATACGAGCTGTCTACCACCCTTTTCCCCCAGAGGGCGCCAAGGGCCGCTTTGAGAAGGTCCCACTCAACGCCAACAGGAGACACCTGTGTACCAGGCCAATCAGACCCAGGTGAGGGCTATAAAAGAGAAGCTGAGAGGTAGTCTGACACGCAGGAGGTATGTGACCCATGCAGGAGCAGAGAGCGGAGCGAAGCGAGATTCCCTACCCGCACGGACCTTTGCCCCAGGACCCGGCCTAGAGAAGACCCCAGGGGACCACAGAAGGACCGCCTCTCCTGGACATCGGGACGGCGCGTGAGACATGACCACAGCGTCCCCAGTGGCTCACGGAGCCCAGACTCTTTATTTTGTATCGTTTGCATTGACGGGTGATTCCCCTATTTTCCGTTCGTTTGGATTAATAAACGTGCCTTGTTGGCAGTTTGAGCAGCAGAGACTCTTGTTACTTCAGCCGGGTTACCACACTCTGTATGTTTTTAAAGGTTCTGTGTTTATTGAATGAAGTGGTTTGAACTCATTGTGGGACTTGTTGCTGTCAATATACAAAGTGATGTGGCTTTAACTTTACACTTCTGTACGGCCCTTCTTACTAAGGTCTAATCTCTATGTGTGTTTGCATGTTTGCGTGCGCTTGTGTGTTTGTCTTTGTGTGCGTTGGTGTGGTGATTCATATCCCTACATGGGCGTAGTGGTCTGTTGTCAGTCATGATCACATGAGTGTTGAAGGATGCATATTTGTGCTTTTGAAATACAGGTAACAAATTATCAGGATTCCAAATATGCAAAC
Organism: Gadus macrocephalus; assembly: GCF_031168955.1. Taxonomy (NCBI): domain Eukaryota; kingdom Metazoa; phylum Chordata; class Actinopteri; order Gadiformes; family Gadidae; genus Gadus; species Gadus macrocephalus. The sequence goes on from NC_082385.1 coordinate 14,099,937, forward strand.
ACAGAAACAAACAGGTCCCAAATGTTCAGTATGGCTGGTAATAAGTCATAATAAATCATGAGTCAGCTAGTGCGCCCCAACTTCTTTATTTTTTATGCTGCAAATCCTAAAATAGTTTGAGACTCGCAGGCTTGAATGGCAGCCCAAAGATCAACTTATTAATATTATTATTTATTTTTTTAAATCAACTTTTTCACACCAGAATGAAACATGACTAAAACCTGAACCCTCTTATGTTGACCATAATATTCTATATGCTCCACCTGTGTTCCACTTAGTAACGACACTCACTGTAGCCCAAGAAGTATGAGTACACCTTGCTGGAAATTACTCTTCTAGTGCCGCACACACACACACACACACACACTATGACCGTCAATCTTCAGAGTTGTGTGTTGGTGTGGGACCAGACATACTAATGATGGCTCCAAGGGGCCATAAGATGGGCCTCAGATTTCAAGTGTCTCCTTCTCCCTGTCAGACACCCAGGTGAAGGGCCCGCTCGCTGCGTGAAGGGCCCACTTTACCACACATGGCTCGGCTTATTCAGGTATCACACTGGATCCAAATAAATCTTCTCATCTGAAGAATTGTGTTCTCTGTGGCACTAATTACAATTTACTAATCCATCCAACTCATACATACAAAGCTTTGTTGTTTGTAAATGGACTGCATTTTATTGCGCTTTTCTAAGTCTTATGTGCGCTCAGCGGCTCCTGCTGGTCGGGGCCCCAGTGTGGGGGGACGCCTCATCTTCGGTGTGGAAGAGGGACACTGAGCTCAGTCAGCGCGAGTCTTTCCCCTTCTCTTTCAATGATTCAGTTTAGACGCCGGCCTCCGTGGGGTCCGAAGAGGTTATTAAATATGGTTATGTTATGTGTTACGTGTTGTAACACATATTAAAACCATTTTTGTCCCCCCATGTCTGTGCATGGATAGCACACACAGGCCAGACTGTGCTTCTAGAGAGTTCTCTGTATTCTCAACAAGTGAACACCTTGGATCTGCGCGCTAGTGGTGGCTAAAGGAAGGTCCCTGCCGGCACGGCTCCCACACCTTCCCTGATTTGGGATTCTCACCTCAATGCACAAATTGCGACAAACGCTTAATTCCCCTTCGCCTATTGGAGCGGGACCCGGAGATACAAACAAACTAGCGGGGTTCGGGCCCCTGCCTGGAGGGGCCTCCAAGGGAGAGCTGGAGGAGGAGAGAGATGCTGGGTTAGACCCAGAGCCTTCACCGTCCAGCTGACACGCTGAGCCCTGACGAGGGCTAGGCTAAAGGGAGGGGTGTCTGTTTGTGTGCATATGTTTGAGTGTGTGTGTGTTCATTCGTATTTTTACTGGTATCTCCCTCCTGTGTGTGTGTGTGTGTGTGTGTGTGTGTGTGTGTGTGTGTGTGTGTGTGTGTGTGTGTGTGTGTGTGTGTGTGTGTGTGTATTTGTGTGTGTCTACGTGCATTGCATTACACACAGGGACAAATTGAATTGTCGTTTAATTGGAGAATCATTTACTCAGAGAATGAATGCCTTGTCTTTGTGAACCAATTACACACTTTGTTTTCTTCTAACAGACTGTTCTCCAACAACACCATTTGCATTCTCCCCCCTGACAGCCATTGGAGGATCCTTAGGGCGTCATAAACATTTACCACCTCTCCAATGTTTGTTGGCATATCTTGACCATGGACCGTATTGAATGGGGATGTATCTCAATGGTTTACACACGGCCGTGGACGAGCCCTAGATTTCCCTTTCCCTTGAGATGTTTTGCAACGAGCGGCGGATCCATCTCTAGCCAAAGACCTAAACCACTCAGCTCTAGCCCATTACCTAAACTTGTTTGATAAACATGTAATTTAATTTATTAATTAAGGGCGCCACCAGAGGGTGACCCCAACACATTTGCCGCCCTAGGCGATCGCCGATCGCCGGCCCTGCTTACTAGCATTACCTTCTAATTGATAAATTAATATCATTCCTGTTTAAACTCTGTTTTTTGCTAATGTACCAGTTTCTATATGAATATAATTATTTTTTCTCCCCTGCTAGTTTCTATATGAATATCATTCATATGGTACTAGTTTGTATATGTATATATTATTCATACGATACTAGTTTCTATATGGATATTATTCATATGGCTATCCGGCCAGGGTCAGAGATGTTACATTTGTGCATGGCGACCGTGGCTTAACTCCGCTCCAGCTCCATCATCAGCAGAAAAAAAATTGTGTTGTCTTGTCAAGGTGAGTGTGTACACACAAGGCCCAAGGCCTATCTTTTATTTTGGGTGTGCGGCCTTTAACAGCAAGCTTTACTTCAAGATGTGCTTGAAATAGCAATTTATAGGGCAATAAAGGCTGTTGTGGAGAGACCCCTTCTATAAGTCACCTAGCGGACATGCACATCACAGACCCCTCCCCCTCCAGTATTAACACACTGGCTCTATTGCTTGACAGAAAGGAGAGTTTGCCCCAGTGAATCTATGTCCACGCGTTTATTGGCTCATACGGAAGCGATCTCGAATAAATCAACATGCAAGTTATCCTCAGAGGTTGCAATTAACATGTGAGAAGAAGGCATCGCCGTGCCCTCGCCTCAAGTCAGTTGAATAGTGTGTGTAGGGTGCAAATGGGGAGAAGGAGAACATCACAGCGCATCAACTTCGTTAGTCCCTGAACCAGACCAACTCCATTAGCTGGTGGCCTCCTGCTGTCAGCACAGAGTACAGGAGGAGTTGTTTCGGGGCGACAGTGACTCAGGAGGTAGAGCTGGTGTACTGGTAACCGGAAGTTCAATCTCCGGCTCCTCCTACCTGAGTGTCGAGGTGTCCCTGAGCAAGACGCCTCACGCTACCTGCTCCGAACGAGCTGGATGGCGCCCTGCGGGGTTGACTCCACCGTTGGTATGTGAATGTGTAAATTAATGGTGTAAGTCGTTTTGGATAAAGGCGTCAGCAAAATCCCCTAAAATGTAAAAATGTAAGTGTAAAAGTTTCCCAATATCATACGCCAGAGGATCTGTGTCATGGTGTGTCTTCTGAAACCCTACAGTGAACCTCAAGCTCTAAGGGCTGGAAGACAACAAATACACTGCTGCCTCGCTCCTGAGGGCCAGGGACTGCTTGAAATGCATTTCCATGTGGCAAATGTAGTAAAGCTCCCCTGGAGGTATTTGGACATGAAGTAACTTTAATATCAGGCCCGGAGATGAAGCGGCTGCAGTCCTATAAAATCACCCGTGATGGTAGACTGCTGCGTCTTTTAAATGTTATTAATTGGCCCTTTTTAACATCCCAATACCTAATTAAAAGAGTTACGTTTTGGCACCAGAAACCAGCACCCTAAACATGAAACGGTGCAAACACACACCATTTTTATAGCTTCACAGTTTCAATATAAATATCATAATAAGAAATAGGCTAGCAGTTCTCAAACCCCCTTGTGCAGTTGTATTGCCTTTCTCAGTATAACAGTCCTCTAACAGATCATTCTAAGTCCTACTAAACTCTTTCTATCCAAATAGTAGTTGTCCCCCACTTGGCTGACCTTACCTCCGGTCTCATATATATCGGAGGCTTTCGGTTTCATCAATGAGCATCAGCGTTATGAATACTTTGCTGAGCAAGGGGAAGCTCACTCGTGCATCCCGCACCCTTGTCACTGCCGTGCCCTGTTATTCAGCCTATAGGCGAGCTTGTTCAACACCTTACAGAGAGTGTTTGAAATCATGGCCAGAGGTTCAATAGTTGGAGTTCACATGCAATCTGTGTTTTGATGCAGTCAGCCAGGAAATTGTTGTTGCACGCACGCAGGTCTCACTTGTTGTGAAAGCAGCAGATGCTCTACAGGGAACCAGTCTGAGCAGAGAGTGAACGTGTGGTCTGTACCAGCCCGGGTAATGTGTCCTGCATGAGCCCTCCTGCTTTAAAGGCTTAATGTGCAAGTCAGTGATGAACAGGCTGCTGGTACAACGACCAACGCTGTTCCTGCCCTGGACACTGTGCTGAGAACACAAGTTGGTTCTTGTGCAGATTACAAAGGCTTTTTTCCAGTAAAGGAAGGTATACAGTAAAAGATCAAATGCTGGATTGATTGCTCCTGGCTGACTGTTCCTGGCTGACTGCTCTGGAACTGGCTATTCCTGACTGATTGTTTCTGGTTGACTGTTCCTGTCCTGATTGTTCTAGACCTGATTGTTTCTGATTCACTATTCCATCCTGGCTGACTGTTCCTGGCTGACTGGCCCCAACTATTCCCGGCTAACTGTTTATGATATACAGTTTGTGACCTGACTATTTTTGGTTGACTGTTTCTAACTGACTGTTCCTCGCTGGCTGTTCTCTAGTTCAATCTTTAAGCATCTCCTCTAAACAATGCCACAAACGTTCCACTTTATCTTCAAATCTCTTTTGTGGTTATTTAAAGTTAAGACATGATTGCAATTTGCTTTGCCTGACAGAAGCAAGAGATATTTGAAAAGCTAATCGTGAACTGATTTCATCTGTGTCAAATTGTACCATTATAATGTGTTGCAATTTACTACTACAGATTACTTGCCGAGGCTGGCAGTGTCGGGACAAACACTTTCAAACAGTTTTATGCGTTTAACAAAGAGCCATTACAGCGGTCGTAACTTACCCAAAGTAATGTCAACGTCCACGGTCTGTCAATTAGACTCATGGCAATCCTTAATATTTTAAGCACAGCAATGCCCCCTTTAGCATTATAATTGCATACTTAACCTCCGCTAACCGAACGACCCCTCACAAGATCCCAGGGAAAATAATCATTGGATTCCTGGTCAGCGGGGGTAATTGTGCGGCCGAAGGTCGTAGCGTGTGTGCTCTACAAGGAAAACTAGGCGTGGCGCTATATTCACTTGAGAAATGCCCCTCCCCTACCCTCAGTATATGAGTCAGAGATGTGTTTGTTGGTGACGGGATAAGCTACGGGGAGGGAGGGGGATACTGGCGTTTTTACGAGAGATTTCCCGCCTGAAAGAGAGAGTCCTCACCTGAAATGATTTACCTGAGCTTCCCCACGTTGGATGAGGTGCTTCTCTGAAGTAACGTCCAATCAGAACCAATCACTGTTCAGAGCGTTTTAGTCTCTGCCAGCTCTGTGCCGTCCAACACCATGTGAGTATAAGCGTAGTTGTTTTTATATAAATGTCACATTCTTCTGAACTTGAGCTTCCTGAAAGACTCATCACGTTATTGACATTTATTCACAGCCTTTATCTAAGTAACCAAACTCATATTAAAGGCTTGATATTGTTTGTATCAGATTTTTTTCTTTGCATTGGTTGAGATAAAAATAAAACCTTGGCAACTCCAAGATTATTCCTCATCTGTCGTTCCATTATTTGTCTCTCTGTACGCGCACGCACACTCACACACACACACACACACACACACACACACACACACACACACACACACACACACACACACACAAGTTTAGTGGTGTGGGCAAGGTGCGCCGAAACCATGCATACACCGTACAAGTTCTGGCATTATGTTTGGTGTGAACATGTTGTCCAAACCATCCGGAGACAGATGGCTCAACACGCTCTGGGTCTGAAACAATTTCCACCGATGTGCCCCTTGTTACATCCCGTTTAAAAGGCTACTCTCCCCTGTTTCCTGACGATTAAAAAATGTATTTTGTGACTCCTCTTTTAATTGCATATGCGGACCTTATGGCAAAACTTGGATTCATTGTGTGCGTTAAACGGAACGCGTTTGGACACGTTGCCTGGTCATCTGGGGACGCTTGATTTCACTGCTCGTTTTCTATCCTCTCCAAGGTCACTTCTGGCAAACAATCTGTCGAGCTGTATCTATGTGACGCCAATTGTTTTCTGCTGTTTTCCTTGGACGGTAATGGGTTTTGTGTGAACGAGTAGTGAGTGTTTACGTGCTACTGTCCATTCAGCTCCAAATGGCCAAAAAACTGTTTAGTGCATTGTTTATTCCATCACAGTTTGTGGTCTAAGCATCTGCAATTACCGACTTGTTATTCCATCTTGTGGAAACGAGTTCACCTGCAGGCAGCTAAATGGACCGTTACGAATTCCAATCTGGTTCTGTTCTTCCTATTCTAAAAGCTAATCAGTGGGGACCCAGTCTAATCAGCCCTGACCCATTGATGACAGGTTTAACATTTGCATGTCAATAAGCAAATTAGCCCATGAAATATAACTTAAATTGTCAGACTATAATGAGACTATAATTAAATCAGTTTCAACATATTTACTATTCAGGTAATCAGGTAATCAGGTAATAATATCTTCAGGTAATCAGGTAATCGCTCCAGAAGGGATTCTGGGTTTTTGGTCAGAAGCACATTCCACAGTCCACAGAAGTCGTGAACAGTTTGGCATAAACTTCGCTACGAGGTGATGAACGGTTTAATTCGTTAAAAGGCGCCACGCACAAAGGCACTAGAATAAAGATGAGAGGAGAGTGAGAGAATACAAACTGCAGAAAGAAGACGACAATACTCAAAACACTCGCTCTCATTTACATTTAGCCGACGCTTTTATCCAAAGCGACTTACATCGGTTAATACACACATTGACACACCGACGGCAGAGTCAACCAGCTCGTCAGGAGCAGTTAGTGTCTTGCTCAGGGACACGTCAACACTCAGCTAGGAGGAGCTGGGGATCGAACTAGCAACCTTTCGGTCACAAGACAACAGCTCTACCTCCTAAGCTAAGCCGACCCTACGCTCTCCTTTCACTCAGATCGGGAGTGAGAGTGAAAGGGGGAGAGAGCGAGGGAGAAAGGTACAGAGATTTGGTGAAGAGAAAGAGAGCCCATTAAAATACATGTTTTATTCATAAAAAATATCACTTCCTGGGTTTTGCTCTAGCTTTGATTCAACTGACATTTCACACAGATAAAAAGCTCTCGTCCACGGTTAGTGTGGGGGACTTTATCCACCGTTGTTGCTCTTCTGTCAGAGATTGCACCGTAGTCGCATTATCTGGATTCTAACTGTTTAATTATTAAAAAATAACCCATTTCTCTCTCTGTCCTCTATTTCCATCTCCAATTCCACACTTTCAGAGGGGACTGAGTGGTCAGTTCCCCACACAGACCATAGCAAGACCTGTGTCCAACTTTATAAACAGAAATGCACAAAATATGTGCATATATGTACATATTTGCTTGTTATACAGCCAATATGGATGGAGTCAATCTCTCACAACAGCACCTAAGGTCCTTCTATCGCTGCTCCATCGAGAGTGTGGTCACCTACGGAATCCTGTCGTGGTACGGTAGCAGTTCTGCTGCAGACAGGAAGTCACTGCAGAGGATTATTAAAACCGCCCAAAACATCATCAACCAACAGCTACCTACCATGGACACCATCTTCAACTCCCGATGCTTGCAGAAGACACACAACATTCTGAAAGACTCATACCACCCTGCCAATTACCTGTTTGAACTAATGCCCTCAGGGAAACGTTACAGGTCCATCAGAACACGCACCACAAGATTCATAAACAGTTTCTATCCCAAAGCAGTCACCATATTTAACTCTGACCTGAAAATAAATCCACTAGTTCCGACAGTATTAATCTGTGACGTCCACATGTAATGCAATGCTCAGCACTTTACATATTTGTACTACTATTTTAAGGCATACTATTTTTTTTACTATTTTTTAGGCATACAATGGCACTAAGTTAACGGTATAGTGTATGACGACATGAATGTAGTGAGTGAACGAAATGTTGAATGTATTTTCTTTATTTCTTTATTATTTATTATGTTACCTTTTTAAATGAGACCAGTACGTGAGTGAGTGCATTGAATTTCCTTGTACTTCTGTCCAATGACAAATAAATATATCCTATCCTATCCTATTTGACTTGAAAACCAAGCACATTATTATGAAATCAAACGTAGAATAAAAGCATATGTATTCAATAATTCAGATCCCCCTCCGACGCACCTCTTTGTATGAAAGATTATATTGTCTTGGATGAGACTACGGGCTATGAACCCTGCAGGGTTCCCATGGGAGTTGCAGGTACAGCGTTCGCCATTGTTTGTTTGTGTGAATGCTTATATCAGAGTGTTAAATGGACCTGTATAGTCATGTTGACTGTATACTGGCACTCAAAGTGTGCGTGTGTGCTTGCGGACATATGCGCCTGTATGTGAGTGTGTGCGTGCCTTAGTGTGTGCGTGTGTGTGTGTTTGCGCTGTGCCCAGCTCCGTCCTTGTACATCCTGTGTCCTTGGCGCTGTCTTTCTGTTGATAGCTCGCATTGGGCTTCAAACTGCACTGAAAAGGGGAACCTTGGAGAGGCTAACGGTCCGCATCCACAATTCACAAGCCGCTGCGCCGCTGCCTGGCTCAAGGGCTCACCGCCCCCACCACCCAATACCTCCCCAACTCCCACCACCCGACCCCCCAGCACAAAGAAATGATTCACACCATTAATGAACATTTCATGGAAAATGAAGTCCTCGTCCTCTTCTCTCTCTTCACCTTTAGCAGTTGGTAGAACTTCACGTTTCCAGTAGAGATATATTAGTATACATGATGTTACTTTATACATATTTGTATTTATATACATGATGATGCTATAGCTAGTAGATGGCGTCCTCGGGAGAACAACCTGATCTTTTGATTAAATGTTCTGTTTCTCCCTGCAGATTAGTCTGGCCTCCATCCTGTTGAACGCTTTTTCCGAAAATGTCTAAATGATTGGACCAATCAGCAGTAGGTCTGTCATTCAGTACATGACAGACAAGTAGCACCTCAGCCTGCAGAAAGGCAGGGCCCAACCAAAGGTTAACGTACAGATCAATCAAAACTGTTTTCATACGAGAAAGGCAGAGTAACAGTGTTAAAATACTCACTTGATTCTGCCTGAAGGCTTTTGTCAGTAGGAAATGTTTTTGCTGTAGCCTACCTCCAACCGGATTCAGGGAGAGCGAATTGAGCAAAAGCGCCACTCTAATTGGATGAGTCTTCTGAACAATTGACCTGTCGTAAGTTACGCCCCCGCGTCGTTAACATGACGAACTCGGAAAAACAAACCAGGCTCGATATCCAAGCAGGTTTTAAAGAAGTTTTGGGCAAAAAAGGATTTAAGTTCTTCTAGGATCAATCAAAAGGTAATACATTACCCTATGGAGGGGTATATTCAAACTTTAAAATACATACAGAATGTAACAATCTTAAATTCAGTTAGTACTCTGTCCTGCCGCACAGTCTGATCCACATTACACACTTTTTCTTGTCCCGTTGTGGCTTGGGAAAAGGGATGAAACATAGGCCTACCCCATTATGCAGCTTCTCGGGACACGACTGTCCGTGTTACATGTACCCCGTCCCCAAGCACATCGTTTAACCATGTTCATTTCTTTTTACACAAACAACATAAATCCGCCATTCAATTATTATATTATGCCTCCTCCCTGTTGTTAACAATGGAGTTGTCCGAGCTGATGTCCGAGTATAGTTTAGGCTGGAATGTCATTGTCTCATCTGCGTTCTAAAAGGGCGGAGCTTAGCGACAATTGAAGGCAGATTTGGTGATAGGCGACTGATACGAAACGCAAACTGGATAATCTTGATGATCTCTATATACTACAAGATTTTTTATGTTAGATTGCGGAAGAACTAAATGACATTTCATATTTATATGCAAAGTCTGATACACTCCTTTCGTTCATAAGTCAGCGTAAATCCCATCTCTTCAGGACCACCTACAACATCTGACAAATCATCCTCTGCCATCTTCCACCCTCTCTCTCTCTCCCCTAATGTGTTTTCTTTTGTTGTAGTGTTGTTTATTTGCCTTTTGTTTGAGTGTCTGTATTGTCTGTAGTACGTATTACCAAGAAAAGCGCTGTAGAAAACGATCTTTTATTATGTATATATTAGTGCTGTCAAGCGATTAAAATATTTAATCGTGATTAATCGCATTAATGTCATAGTTAGCTCACGATTAATCGCGATTGATCGCAAATGTTTTTTCTATGCTAAATATCCCTTGATTTCTTTGTCCCATTAATTTTTCTAATTTTAATGCTCTTATCAAAATGGAGAAGTGCATCGGCTTACCTTGTGCAAATGTTTTTTTGTTGATAACAACATTGCCATATACTGATCAAAACAGGACGATACAAAAAAAAAGCCTATAGTGCAATTAAACGATGAACATACAAACATACTGCCTTGAACCTAGCAGTCAGGCTACTGCTTCTTTGTTTTGAGCCAAAGAAAAAAAGAAAAAATTGTAGTTAATCGAGCGATAAAAAATTTAACGCCGTTAAAATAGGTTTGTGTTAACGCCGTTAATAACGCGTTTAACTGACAGCACTAATATATATATATATATATATATATATATATATATATATATATATATATATATATATATACCATTCAAAACTCTAAACGGCATGTGTCTGTAAACTGACGTTTTGTGGCCAGAGTCTTCTGTAGCGAGTGAGATCGTGCAGGGAGACCACGAATGGTTTGAGGGACGTCAGGAAGACAACATAGCGAGAGAGAGGGAGCCAGAGTTTGTGTGTGTGTGTGTGCGTGTGTCTCTCAAAGATTTATGAAGCAGAATACTTTAGTATATCATGTTATTAGTCTCTGTCACAGTGGCATTTGTATATTTGAGAATATACAAATGATTTTTGTATATTGAGAATCAATATTTAATGGCATTGAATTCCGTTGAAGCTTGCGTGCATGTTTGTATGTGTGTGCATGTGTGTGGGCCTGCGCTAGAGCCAAGCGCATAGCTGCATGAGAGAGAGAGAGAGAGAGAGAGAGAGAGAGAGAGAGAGAGAGAGAGAGAGAGAGAGAGAGAAAATTGCAAAACAGGAGACTGGTATGTTGAGATAAAATGGTTCAAACACCTTGAACTCATCAAAACCTCTCTTCCCCCTAGGGGGCACAGGTAATGGTGTTGCTAACAACATCAAAGTTCAAAGCAGAGCGTGGCTCACCAGAATCTAATATCACAAACGATTACGAACTACCATGAAAAAACAACAACAACAACAGCTAACACGATCGCATTGGCATGATCATTTTATGAAACACTATCCTATTAAAAGCCAGATAAAACCCTGTTTTAGCAGGAGAACTTCCACCTATGTGTTTCTACCCTGTGATGCGAGCAGTGGTGACAGTAGTAAAGGTTTTAAAGGTACCCACACTTTGGGTTCCTGATGCGAGGGGTTCTGTCAAACTTCAAAGCACACGTCGGCCTCGCTTGTGCAGAGTTTGCCGCGGACTGAAAAGTACCACTCTGTGACAGGTTTTTTTAGCCGCAAGTTCAGACTTTCCCACCTTTAACAACTTTCTTGTCAGAAAGATCACGGAGATGTTCCCAAACACTTTGTGAGGCCCAAGCACAACTGTTTTCAACAGAAGAAATGTACTTACCTATTAGAGTTTTTTACGTTGTTTTTTAGACTTTTTTGTATTGTTTTTCACATTAAAAAACAATCATTCATTGTCCGATCCTCTCTCTCATGGGCGTTGGCGGAATAACACCCTCATGCACGTAAACACACACATGCACTCACACACACGCACATAGGACCCTCTTGATGCATGGAGATATCATGAGTTTAGATCACAAAGTGTGGTTGAGTGCTTTTAGCACCCAGCAAAGCACGTACGTTGAATGAAATGGAAACTACATTTCAAGAGAGCCTTTGAAGATGCCACATCATGCGGTAGAAAATAAACAAGGTCGAAGATAGTTCAAACGAGTTGTATCCATAAAATATCGGCCAATAAACATCAAAGGCAAATAAGTAAACTAGAAATACCCCATTTCTGTTTTCAACAGACTCACATTCTCATTTCAACATCAACTCACAATACCAGAAATTGCTGCTCTAAGTACCCTCCACAGCAGCTATTTCTGAACTGTTTGTTTGTCAGAAGTGCCTCACCAAACATTTGTGTGCAGCTTCCGCACACGCCACAGGTTAACGCGGGAGGAGATTATGACTTTTGGGGAGCTAATGCTAACAAAGACGTCAACATTTGCTATCTTTCCAATAAGCCATGTAGGTCTAAGCTGATCCTGTGAAGTAAAGAGAATATTCTCCTAATTCTCAACAGAGAAGACATTATGATATTCAACCTAGCAGGATAATGGACACCTTCAGTTTGTTTTTTACTTCTATCAAATAGCAAATACAAGTTTTTGAATATCAGCCTACTAATAATAAGCACACAACATAACTGTGCATAAATACTGATGCTTCAGTGTGTATCTCGGATCTTGAGGCCACTGATGTATTACCTTTGTGTCCCTAACCCAGACCCTTACCTCAGCAACAGCAACGTCCTGTCATGCTAAAGCATTGCCTCATTATTTTAAAACAATCCTATTTGTCTTACAAGACGGCAAATATTTTAAAACTGAGGTTGATAATCAATAAAGCCAGTAGAGTTAAGACCCACAGGACTTAAATACACCACCTCTGCACACTTAATAGTCAAATGACATGTTTTGTTTTACATATTACTTTGCCTGTCTAGGTTTGACTCGGACCTGAAGGGTGGTTTGTCCTTGTTTGGTCATTTAGCCACCACATTTTTTTAAAAAGGTGGTTCCCTGCTGAGCAGAACGAAGCGCCGTGGAAGAAAGAGGCACATTTGTTTCTAGAGCAGCTGTTGAAGACACTGATTTACTGCCACTATTGTCTCTGAGTATCATCAGACCCCTTTACCCAAATCCTCTCTCTCTATTCCCTTATTTCTCTGTCTGTCTGTCTGTCTGTCTGTCTGTCTGTCTGTCTGTCTGTCTGTCTGTCTGCCTGCCTGCCTGCCTGCCTGCCTGCCTGCCTGCCTGCCTGCCTGCCTGCCTGCCTGCCTGCCTCCCTCCCTCCCTCCCTCCCTCCCGTCTGGTCGTTCCTACTCTCTGTCCTTCTCCCCTGACTTTCTCCATGTGATGGAGCGCTCTGTTCAAAGTCCCCATAAGCCCAGCCAATTAACCGTCCGTTTAATCAATCGCTGTGATTGGCTGAACAATGCTCTGCCCATTTTTCTCTGCCCATTACGCTTCTTGTGATTCCTGCCAAAGTCATTTGGCACGGAGTCAACCCGTAAATACAAGCGCCTTAATTATTCATGTCCTTTAGGTTACAACCACGCAGTTATTTATCCATGTACTACAAATGAATGTGTGTGTGTTTTATGCATACATTAGTCCAATACTAAAGCAAGGTTATGTTGCATAACTTTGATTGGTTCACCCTTTAGCCAAGGGCTTGGATTTTTCATTAAGACTGATAACATCGAGGCAGGGCATCGACGCGGGCGCACAGAGCTAAGAGCAGTCCTCCCTCACATCACAAACACAGGGATCAATACACATCTGGGTCCTTTCTGCCCCCTTCATCTCCAACGGGGGGTCTGGATGGGACCACCTCTGACCAGAGGACAAGCCCAACTTCTACCTTCAGCGTGTGTGTGTGTGTTTGTGTGTGTGTGTACACGTGTGTGTGTGTGCGTGTGCGTGTGTGTATCATCTCAAAGTGTTTTAAAAGGGATTCACGTTCAAATGACGATGCTCTCTTGTTTCCTCACAGACACACACACACACACGCACACACACACACCACCTGATCCAAGAGCATCCTACCACTGAGAGACAGCATACAACATGCTTATCATCATCAATCAGAAGCTGAACATTCTTCCTCTGCATGGAATGCTCGTTTGCTGTTCGAGGAGAACTGTGACGTGTTGTCTGGGTTAATTGTTCGGAAGATATCGTCCTTTCAGCCCAGAACAATGAGACTGAGCTGCCTATTGTCTAAAGAGCCTGCTAATTTCCACAATGCCCTCTATTATTCTGTGTGTGTGTGTGTGTGTGTGTGTGTGTGTGTGTGTGTGTGTGTGTGTGTGTGTGTGTGTGTGTGTTGTGGTAACCCGCTCCTTGAATGAGCCGGGTTACCGGTACAAACGACGCGTTTGTGGAAGGTTAAAGCCATTCCAGGCATTTATTCACAAACACTTCAATCAACCAGGGTTCTCACGGTCTCTAGGGCCTCCGTGGGCCTCTAGGCTCTCTTGCTTCCACGAGCCCTTCCTTCCTGCCCCCGACCCGTGCTGTGCTGTGCTGTGCCTCCTTTTAAAATGGCCCCCGTGCTTTCGGCCAGGTGTCCCCCAATCACCCTGATTGGGGTGCCGAAAGGGCTGCTCTCTCTCGCCGGCTGGTGGGTGGGGGTGGTACACCCCGTCCTCTACGGTACCCCGGGCCCGTCCAGGCCGGGGACCACGTGGCGGGATGCCACAGTGTGTGTGTGTGTGTTGGATAGCTATAATCCACAACAAGAAATAGATCAAAGGAGAGGATAAAGAAAAGGATATAACAATAAATACCGATCAGGCGATCCTGAGTCATTTGGCATCGTTAACGGGCAATTTTCTCCTTTTGCCTTGTCTTTTGGTATCTCCAACCCGAGCGATTTACTCAGTGACCAGCCCCGGCTTGAATGTTATCTTTGGGCAGGAAGAGGCAAGGAGAGAGCATGAGCGAAACAGAGAGCAAGAGACGGGACAGAGGGGAGAGAGGCGGGAGAGAAAAAAATGAAAGTGAAAGTAATGGAGTGGGCTAATCAATGCCAAGCAGTCGAGGAGCGCTGGGGGTTCTTCAGTTTTTTCTGTGATCATCAGCTCCATGAGGGACCGCCTCAGGAGGCGGTTAGTTAAAGGGGACATATTATACAACCAGGTGTGAGTGCGATTAGCCTTACAAGCCGTTTCGAAAATCTGCCACCTAGATCTGTGCTGGATAGATGAGCAACGTTTACTTCAGTCCACTGGGTAGGCTTGTAGACTGATATATCCAGCATAGATCTAGGTGGACACGCCCACCAGTGATGTCATACCGGGCAGACTTTCGAAACGGCTTGTAAGGCTAATCACACTCACATCTGGTGGTATAATTTGTCCCCTTTAAAGAACAGTGTCGAGTCCAAAGGCTTAGCTAGCTGGTTCCCTCCAACACGGGCAGGTGTAAGGGTCGTTTAATACTGTTCTTTTCTGCTGGGTAAAATGCTCATGGAAAATAGGCCATTGCCCTGTTTTCATTTGACGAGGTAAAAATACCTCTTACTTTTACGTACTTAAAAGCGGACCATTGTCGTACCGAGAGATTTCAGTGCCCGGTTTCTTTTGAGGTAGAAATACCTTTCTTTTAACATCTTCATGAATATAATTATAATGCAGTCGTGAAACATGATAATAATATCAATATCGATGAATACAAAAATAACATTAATTATTATTATTTCTTTTTTTAATCCTCAGAGACTGTGGAAGCTTGGCTTAATCGGGAGCTTTTTAATCCTACGGTTTGATAATGTTACCATCGGATAATTTGCACCTGTCTCTTTAGCGTGAGAAATGTCGCGCGGGGGGGGGGGGGGGGGGGGGGGGGGCGGGGGGGGAGGTGGACATGGAAATCCATCCTTCACGGTACTTAGATTGCCAGTCCAGCAATGCTCATTGGAAAGATCCATGAGCAGATGTTCAGAACAAAAATCCTCTATAAAAGACATGGTCAGAGCTCCAGTTGAGGTGCAGTGGTGAAGCTTACCTGAAACACCAGGCCTATTACTCATACTACTAGTCCTGTTCTTGGAGAAACCTCCAGTACACTTAACAACGTCTTAAATGATTGCAGCGGGCTGGCAGAATAGGGCCGGTGTCCAAAAGGAACGACCCACTCATAGCTTCGCTCCAGTGTTGCCCAGCAGATATTAGATTCTTTATGTTTTGGGTTAGAAAACTATGCTGAGCCACGGGATTTAATTGAACTTAGTCAAAAGCCCTGTAGCCTAAAAAGTAAAATAATCATAAGGAAGAAAGAGTTGTATTGGTGGCCTACCGTTGCGTCAGTAGAACCGCCGGCTACTGCCTTTACTGACTCTAATGAAGCCCGTTTGTTAAAGTGAAGTGACACACTAACGGGCTAACCTTGTAGGCAGGACGCCTCGATTCCGCCCTGTGGTGCGATGCTACGTCATTCCCCTCGCTTCTCCAGCCCACATTCCTGTCCGTCTCCACTCCCCAGTCCATGAAGGCACAAAGCCCATAACAATATCGATAAGAAAGGTGCAGATTTTCAAGCACTGCAGTTTGAAGGCCCAGCCAAAGCTAAATATTGGCTGTGGCTGGGATATAGTGTCTCATCCTCGTTTGACTTCCCACACTGTTGGATTTTTCGGTTAAGCCCGAAGTACACAGAGCGAGAGTGACGTAATCATGTTGTTTTTAAAGTTGCTGTATCGATGAGAATTGAGAGCAGAAAATAACAGAAGAGAACAAGATTTTGAAACTAAACAACCCTAAAAATACGTTGCACCCCTCTCTGCTTCCTCCCTCCCTCCGTACGCCATTGAGAAGGGTTGCATTTCATGCACCTTAGATTGACAGGCAAGATGGTGCCCCCAAAGCAATCATGGAAGCGATGCTCTTATTAGTCAGAAATTAGCCAGGAGCGATCAGAAATCTAAATTGGCTCATACAGAGGCCGGTACAATCAACTGGAAACAGTTATTTTCAAAACACTTTTTTTTTAATCACACTAGCCTAATAGCTTTTAAACCTTAGAGCTCCTTTAACAGAGTAACACACACAGAGGCAGAATGTATCGGGGCTGCTTCGTATCGGACTCCATTTGGGAAGCAAAGATTCTGAGAACATTATTTCCCATCTGACACTGTGGTCTGCTTGGGGCTCTACTCAAGTATCCTTGACTCAAGTATCCATCAGATATTACGTAGCTACTGTGGTTGAACAGGACGCTCCTCACAGTGAAAACACTGCATGGCCTCCTTTCTGGAGTAGGCTGCAGGCTCCAGGCCAGCTCAGCAGCAGGTTGCAGAGGGCAGAACAATACGTGTGCTCAGCTAAACCCCGATGTACATTCAGCACTTTCTCTCTTCTTCTGGGATGTATTTTGCTTTAAAAGGGAACTGTGTGTGTGTGTGTTTGTTCAGCAGTTAAAAAGTTAATAGTAATCACACCTGTTTATTTAAACATTAATGATCAATGATTTGCATGATTACTTCCTGTGCAGTGTCACAACAAGTTCTCAGTTACAATTTTCTTTGGAGAGACATGCTGAATAAATACATCATGTTTTCAAACTCAAAAATAATCGTTTGAATAATCGTGATTTCAATATTGACCAAAATAATCGTGATTATGATTTTTTCCATAATCGAGCAGCTCTAATTAGGACATGAGACCTCATTATAACATGTGGAAGGGAAAGTCTTGCATAATGGCCAGGTTTTCCCCTCATTGAATGTGCAGTCTCACCTGGTACCAACACGCCTCTCAATATGTCTTTTCGCTCTCAGTTTGTGATCTGATTTTCCGACAGTTTATTAGCCAACCGCATCTCCCCCACACATCAAAACCTACATCAGCTTTTCCTCTAACTCTGACTCCCGTACGGCACAGCACGGCTCATTAGAGACGTCATTAATTCAGTTGGATAGTTGGCTCTTCTCCTTAAATGGCAGGAAGGAAGCTTCTCCAGGAGTGGCTTGTCTGCCGTGAAGGGTTTTCCTCGGCCCGCTTTATCTGGTCGACCCATCGGGCTTCAGATTGAATGTTACATCGCTGCTGAGCAACTCCAGGTTCCTGGGCTATAACCTTGGATGTTCCCATTGGCATTCTGATTCAGCCTCATGGATGGATGGGTCCTAATCCTTCTGAAGGAGCGGAAGGAAGGTCTGGACGAGGTCCAGGGTTTAGGGAGTGTTGGGGTGGGGCACAGGGGGAACGGGAGGAGATGTGTTCTTCTCCACAGAACTAGAAGCTAGGATGGTTGTTTTGATGCAGGAGGTATGGAAGGACGTGGGAGAATCCTCCCCCAGAATCACAGCTTAAAGACAGCTTTTGTAGTGTATGGATGATGGATGGATGGACGAATGGAATGGCAGCTTGGTGAGTCAATGGTGGATGGATGGATGGATGGATGGATGGATTAATTATTGGATGGATGGGTGAGTGGAATAATGGGTGGATGATTGCATTTATATATATATATATATATATATATATATATATATATATATATATATATAAATAATTTTCCCACAGAAGTTAACAAAATTCATGAACAAAGCTAAATAAGATGAATGCGATGCGACACATGAAGAAAATAGGAATAGCATAATGCACATAACATCTCCCCTGTCTTCCTATCTGCCTTTGGAAAAACAGTCCTTAAAGCCCAGAAAGACAAATGCCCCAGCGATGGGTACAATGAACGTAAAGAGAAACGATTCCCAGATGTACAAAGGCAGAGGAAAATAATACATATTCTACTATTGTAATGAAGACAGGGATGCATGGTGTGAGAAATAACTCAAAGATATAAAACGAAGATGTACTGTATATATACCGACCACCATGCATTACACAACAGACACAGAGTCAAAGACATCTCCTGGAACGGGTTAATACATAATAACAGAAAGAATACATTCAATAAATATGAGTTATTGTTCTCTTAGTCACATGCTTGGGACCATATACAAGCATGCACAGACGCATGCACACCCGCATACGCACACGCAAGCAGGCACACGTAAAATAACTAAATCTTGCAACGGTTTAATGAACCACATGTGTCTAGCAATGTATTCAATTATACTGGTGAGGTTGGTGGTGGGGGTGCTTGTGGGAAAGGCACGAGAGCAGCCCTCTTCTCCTCGTCCCAATAAGGCGTTCAAATTTCTGCCGTTCAACTATTTGTGTTGTGTTTGTTTGGTTGAGATTTTATTCCGTCGAGGTTGAGTAAGAGGGCTTGCCAACATGATGGTCTCTCTCCCACTTCCTTTGTCTTGGTCTCTTTCTCTGGATCTCTCAATGGTCTGTCTGTCTGTCTGTCTGTCTGTCTGTCTGTCTGTCTGTCTGTCTGTCTGTCTGTCTGTCTGTCTGTCTGTCTGTCTGTCTGTCTGTCTGTCTGTCTGTCTGTCTGTCTGTCTGTCTGTCTGTCTGTCTGTCTGTCTGTCTGTCTGTCTGTCTGTCTGTCTGTCTGTCTGTCTGTCTGTCTGTCTCTCTTTCTCTCTCTCTTGCTTTTGCTGTCTCCCATTCTTCCCCCTCTGGAAATACTGTAAACACAGCATCTATACCCTCCTTGCTCTTCCTTCTTGCGCTTCCTCCCATTTGTCGCTCTGCCTAGTGCCCCCGCTCTCTCGTTTCCATAACTTCTGCTCCGAGGGGATGTCAGTGCATCAGACTAATTTGATTGAAGTTTTATTTATGACATATTTCTTTGGCTATCCATTAAGGGAACGTTAATGGACGAATCCAAACGCGCCCACCCACACCCCAACAGAAGTGAAAATGTTATAATGTTTTAAGTACTGGGGTTCAGTGGCCGGCCTTTGGAAGTTTAGAAGAACCAAGAGGCTGTGAGATGCAAACTGTTAGGTTTCCAAACTTCAAAGTCAGCAGCAAAGCAAAAATGACACACAAAGAAAACAAGAAAATGAAGAGCGTGAGAAGCTGATGCTGAATAAAACAGCCCGAGCTACCTTACCAGAAGCGTGAAATCTTTATTCATATGTATATTAATTAATATGCCCGCTTTGTCAGTGGTCCCTTGATATTTAAAATGTGCTGAATGAAAAAGGGTTAAATTATTTTTCCAGAGATACAGGCCATTTATGAATCGAACATCAGTTAGGAGAAGATAGTGCTCACAGCTTCTGCTACCCAAAACAGACGCAGGGGGTGTCGTTCCACCGACGGGAATTACACTTTTTAACTGCCCAACCTTCAAATCCCAGATTAAATACTGAACTATATACGACCGGATGGTATAACAAGCCAGCACATAACACTAATATTCCTCCTCTTCTTCTACCCTAAAACACAGTGGGACGCGTCCGGCCCCTCACACAGTCTGAGTGAGTTTCTTAGGACGTATTATGCGGCATTAGACAACACACCGACGGCGGTAACGAAGACCAATGAATCACTTCCTGGGAGGCATTACCCACAAGGCCCCACTGCGCTGCGTTTGCCCGGCGCCGCTTTAGGAGACGCTCTCCGGGAGGGGCCCCTGCGAGGAAGGCAGCTGGCGAGAATGACCGCGTTGTGACAGCGAACATCAGTCTCCGTTTGATCACCATCATTACTCACCGGCGCCTTGATGCCCTGACAGCCCAACGCAACCTGTTAGCTGCCCCCGCCGCGGTGGGATCGCGCAAACAGGACTTTAGAAAAAGGAAATTAAGACGGAGTTCTCCTGACTCGACAGTTTGGGTTCAGAGAGGCAGATGAGAGGGGAAAAGCTTTGTCTTCTTCTATTTTTCCCCCTTCGCTGTCAGGTTTTCAACCCGACGGTGACCCCCTTCAACCCGAATAACACTACGCGTGTAAATATTTGCAGGAACTATTTAGTTGACAACTTTTATCGATTTAAATATAAAAAATCTCAGTCTGAAGCATTTTATGTAAAGTTGTCATTGCCATATTCACTTTTCCCTTTAATAACATTACAAAATAATTTTAAGTGAATAATATAACAAAGAAGCTTTGTTTATTCACCATCTATCTAGTTATGTACTAATAATCAACAAAGCCATGAATGGAAAACACAAGTCATCTCTTAAAAGTGTTCCCTGTGTTATGTGTGGGAGAATACATGCCGTATATTTGTATATTACAGGTTTGCCAGCATGCTGCTGATCCAGTAACAGTTTTATCCTTTCAAACATCGTCTTTTCCTGTCTCTGTCACAGATTAATGTCTCGAAAATTGTATTAGCCGAAGGCAAAATCCCCTGTAAATCGGCGGCTTGGAAGTGTTTTCTGGCAGTAACTCTGCAATTATATTCTTCTTGCTCTGTCTCACTCCCTTGTTATTTGAATATTCTTCAACTATCCAACAACTTTCTCGCCTGCTTCATCCCTCCATCCAATATCTCTCCTACAATTTCCCTGTTCTCTATCTATCTTCAATGCTTATCTGTGGGTCTTTTATCCTACTCGTTTCCTCCACTCTCCACTCCTCTATCCCTTTCCTGCCCCGTCCCTTCTTCCTGGTGCTGCTTTGTTCTGGCGTTGGCTTGCATTGTGGGCATTACATGACTGGTGTCTGTGTTCTGAAAGTCTTCAGGAGAACATAAAGTTCTGGCTCAGGCCTCATTTATAAACAATGCCTCTAAGAACAGACAGCCTACGTCACATTCCACAAGTTTCGTAGTCCAGAAAACATATAGGGGGGGGGGGGGGACAGCTTTGCAAATTATTCTGCATAGCTCTAGGCCAGCTCTGACTCACATACACAAACACACTCTCTAGGCATTGGTTGAAAAAAGCCACCTTGTTTGTCCTGTTGTATAATCAATATCCTATTCATAACCTCTAAGTCCTTTTTTTGTCCTGTCCATCTCTCTGCTGAAAGCAGAGAGACATTTGTCTCAAAGCTTAACAGGTAAACACCGCACCACAGCGCGTTTATGTCTTCTAACATCGCTGCACATCGTGTTTCACGGTTAACATAATGCATCAACATTTATGTCCAGCGCCTCGTTGTGTGAACCCTTCCATTCCACGTTTCACGGGGATGATGAATATTATCGTATTAGCCGGGGCTAAAGTGTGTCTGTTCCTGCTTAGCCATGCGTAGGGAGTGGCTGCTCACCCGATTTGCCATTCCTCTGCTAGAATGTACACGCTGGGGTTTGGAGCTTCTCCCTGTGATGTTTCTGTCAGTTTATTTTATGTGTATATATATATACAGTATATATTATTTAGGTTATTCCTGAGCAGATGTTTTCTTCCTCAGCACCCTGCTGCTTCCTCCATGGGGGGCAGGGAGACAGCTCGGTCTCTCCCTCTTCATCGATGTCCGCTGTCATCATCCAGCACTTCCTCCACCTCCCTTCATTTGTAGATTCATATCGCCCCTGTACTTCATTATATACATAGACACCATGGGGGAGGAGGGAGGAGGGGGGAGGGAATGAGACAGGACAGTTCAACCAGACAAGCCTCTGCGAACACCATGGTAAAAGTAGACATGTGTCTGCGATTGTTTGTTACACTTCTGAGACTCTGCGCCCAACATGTTTTATGAAATGACAACACAACCCGGGAGAGTAAAAGGGCGGGGGGGGGTTAAGCTGTCAGTTTGAGAGTATTTCTAGAAGCTGTTGGAAGGGGATCGGACAGACAGGTAGGTCCTAATTGTATCCTCAACTGGGCCAAAACCCAGTGGCATCTTCATGCTGTATTTTGCTGTCACCTGTGGTGAAACAAAGAGGCTGGTCGTATTGTTTCTCTGCTTTGGTGGTTGTCCATTGAGGCCCCGTTTACACGAGGTCGCTTGCGGGTAAAAAAAACAAAATATTTTTATCTGAAGTGCCTTTCGTTTAGACGGCGACTGCGTTTTTGGGGCTTAAAAACGCAAAAATCTGAAACCACCCTCCAGAGTGGAAAACTTGAATACGCTCCGCCGTAGCGTTTCCGTCTACACTGCCAAGCCGCAAAACTCTGCTCAGATCTGCTCACGTCGCGTACGCGTTTACGTCACATTCAGTGCCAGTACAGGAAAATAAACAAACAAACAAAATAAAAAAATAATATTTCCATGCATCGGACCGTCAAGCTGCTCTGGCAGCTCTAATAAACTTACAGGAGTCTTTCCACGAAATGTACAGGATATGTACAGATAGTATTACTGAACAGAGAAGTATCTGTAATTATGTTTTGGTTTTCGAGGCGCACATAAGAGAAGAAGGAAGATTCTACGCATGCTCTCAGACATGGTGGTGTTGTGTGATGGTGTATCACAGATACACCATCACTTTTGTGTCACACTTTTGTGTCACAGTATGCACGCAGATTTCCTCCTGAAAACGCTTGTCTAAACGCGGAACAAAAAGTGAAGACGCGACACCACTTTTGCGTCCTCTGTTCAGACCGTCATCATGTAAACGTAGCCTGAGTATACAGGTTACAGGGCTTTTCTGGGTTTTCTTCATGTTGTGGAGGTTCGTTTTTCTTTTTTGTGGATTCTCTAGGATGCATAGAGAAACCATAGCCTAGCATAACGATGGTTTGAACTTATATATTTGAATGAAAATGTGAATATATCGAAAACGATTTAACTGCCAATCCCAAGCTGTACTCGTCGTGATCACAGAAGCAAAGCGGTCACTTCTTTATCTGGACAGCAGCGGGGGGATCAGAGAATTAGAGTGGTTGAGGAGGCCAGTAGCCGGTCAGACTGCATGAGAGCAGAAATCCAGAGGCAGGAAGTCACTCATTCCCATTCATCATGATGATAGCAGAGTAAAGAGTAAAATATATCAAAGTATTGAAATTAATTAGAATGGAATAAAAAGGTTACCGAAAATCTATTACTATGAATAAAAGCAAACAAACGATTTCAGACTCACTTTGTGTGTTACAGGGTGAATTGTTTGTTACTTTTGACTCTGAATGGCGTCCCTAATGGCTGATGCTTATTCTGTTACCGAGGATCCTACCCTCTTCGGGTCTTATAGGTCGAACACTGCACTATCGACCTATGGAATAAAATATTGCAAAAATAAATATAATGGGGCCAAAGGGCAGCACGCAAAATAGAAGGGTCTTCACACACCTCGTGACATGATTTACATTTTCAGAGCACTACTGCCAACACTTACCGATGGGCAGGGGTTAATGGCTCTGACAAGGTCCTAAATTATACCCTGAAGCAACCCATGTTAAACTTGGACATTCAGATTAAAGCAAATAAAGGTCTTTTTTTTTTCAAAATTGCTGTGGTGTGTGAAAACCCTGTTCTTTTTCATTCTTCTCAGAAGTGGTGAATAATTCAACGGCTTAATGCCTCCGGAAGGTTTTTGCACGCTTCACACGCCGTCCTGTTGGCAGCTCGCAGGGGATTTATTTCAACATCATCAGCTCCATCTCTGCTGAATCCAAACCCGCCGGGTCCATCATTTATTAACCATCCACCTAGTTATTTACTATTACCGCACGCTTTTATTGTTTTAATCCAAAGTGAACTGTGGTGAATAGGGCTAGATGTCATGTAGGCCAGGAGCAGGTAAAGAGCTTATGGTGTGTTTGAGATGCAGCGTACACCATCCGCACAAGTTGCTCTTGTGACGTAATTTCCTGGCTTGTAGCGTTTATAGCGTTTCCGTTTGTTTTTGTGGGCATCACTGCACGACGAGTCAGGGATCAACACTCATTGGCTAGTCATTGTTACTGTTAGCTAAATAAGCCTCTTTGGCAAACCAGCTCAAAAAAAAAAAAAAAATACTTGACATTGTATTAAACATGCATAAATTGGTGAATTGCTCATCTATCCAGCCCAGATCTAGGTGGACATGCCCACTAGTGATGTCATATGGGGCAGATTTTCGAAACGGCTTGTAAGGTTAATCACACTCACACCTGGTGGTATAATATGTCCCCTTTAAGGCAACAAAAATAATGGATCTGGTTTTCTACCTGTATCTTATCGGTAGCTACACCCCCTTGGTGGCTGATCAGAACACCTGGTGCGCTCGTCGCATTGATGTTGTGAATGAGGAGGTATTGGCGCTCAGACGGAGCGTTCATGGAGGAGAGAGACGGATCGAGGTGGCCACAAGGACAGCTGTTTCTGTTCCCCGTGTGGTAGAGAGAGCCCGGCTTGGGTTTTCTCTGGGGACTGTTTTGTTAACAAAGGGAATTTTGTTGCCAGCAAAGCGTGAAACTAAAATCTGTGCGCGACTGAAAAAGAAGGTGATAGATATCCAACATAAATTAGCACATCACACTTCAGACGACGGCAGGAAAGGTGACGACTAGGATGACGCCTTTGACACATTTGGCAGATGTATTTTTTCCTTGTTTTGCAGCAACGTCTGGGAAAATGTAGGGTGTGTGTTGCTTTTTTCTGTTCCACTGAGACTTTTCTTCACCCAGCCCTAGATGTAATAGGCATAAAGCTCCACATGAATGTTTGCGTATAATTCAAACGCCAGAATCTTCACGTTCTGACTGCTTCTTAGAGTATTAGTAACCATGAAATGAATACAAACACATGGTGGCCGGCCCCTGTCTGGTTGAAACAGGGCATGTGTTCATAACGGCAGTCTCCTTCTTTGTTTGGCCCCTCATGTTTGGAGCCACTATTGGCAGAAGGAGAGAAGTAGGGGGAGAGAAAGAGATCTAGTGAGAGGCAGAGAGCGGAGTCGGGGGGGTAATCACACGTTCTATTTTCCTTCATAATTTCCTCAAAGTGGGTCACATTCCCCCAACTGGACCGAGCCCTAGTGCTGGGAACACACACATCCAGGCCTGGCTGAGAGCTCGCCTTAGGTGGGGATCTTTAATCTATATATATATATGCAGCATATATATATCTATATATCTATAGATATATATACATATTATAAACTCAGGGTCTGGCCTGATGGATAGATTGTAAGCCTTGTGTCCTGTTTAATATGTTAATATGGAACGCCGTTCAAAGATTTATTCTAATATTTGGGCTTAAATCTTCTCTGTTGGTTTGGGTCTGTTTCTGTCCAAAGTCGGTATGCTTGACCAGAGGGTAAAACATACATTTGTGTATAGATTTATATATGGGCTATGCTATTTAAACTATCTTAAAACAGGTGTGTCATTTTAATCTCCATGAGCTACATTGTGTGAATAGAGAATTGCGTATTCCTATTCATAATGTAACCAGTAATGTGTCTGCAGTTAATGCTTGTGTCTGTGAGTTAATGTTTATCAAGCAAACAAAGGCTGGGGGAAATGTGAATGGATGTTGCAACCTCATCACTGCAGGAGGATTCACATACGCTGGTCCTCTGTGAGTGTGGAGTTAAAATGCACTGAAACACAATATAGGGATGGACTCATACAGTGACAAGTCCACTCAAAAATAAAGTCAAGCACAGTTACAATTTAAATAGTTGGTATTTAGAATACAGTTACCTTGTTGAAATCAATGGAATGCATGACGATACTTCTGTTTCACGAGTACATTTGTGCTTTCACACCAACAACAACCAGCATTTAGTGTGCAGTAAAATACTTTGGTCCCTTGGTTCGGTACGTTTGCGTTGGTGTGAATGCAACCACCTCACTTTGATGTGAACCAAATCAGCCGGCCGAGATCTCTCTAAAGAGCTGGTCTCGGTTCGCTTCCAATCGAACCCTGGTACGGTTCGTTTGAGATCTGAAAGCGAACACACCTCTTTGGACGTAACAGGCACCCGCTCAGAAGCGCACATTATGGGAATACATTATTGTTTGATTAGCGGTAACTCCAAGACTAGCGGCACATTGTCGGACCGTCGGGTGAAAATTATTTTTTGGCTCAACATGGAGTCAAAAGGAGAAGGAATGTCTATTAGATATTTGGACAGACACCCACATAAAACTTGTGCTAGAAAACGCAAATAAAAATGCCGATGCATTTAACACATTCAGCACCAGGATGAAGGAGAAAGAGTTTGACCGGTCCAATACTGTATGATCTCTCTCTCTCTCTCTCTCTCTCTCTCTCTCTCTCTCTCTCTCTCTCTCTCTCTCTCTCTCTCTCTCTCTCTCTCTCTCTCTCTCTCTCTCTCTCTCTCTCTCTCTCTCTCTTTATTTTAAGGGGATTTTTTTTTTTAGATTTAGTAGCAAATATCTTTCGCCTAAACATACCCTTATAGTCTTTGTTCCTCTGCAGCAAATTATATAATAAAGTGCACTTTCAGGAGACTTGGGCCTAACACATTCAGCCAGTTTGAACAGAAGAACACACCAGAATAGGCCTGTTTGGTAAGCAGGATTTGATGCCACATTCATACACTTATAAAATGCAATTCAATGTGGAAGTAATCCAAGTATTCAGAATACAATACTCAGATTGAGTGATGTAACAGATACATTACATATTACATTTTTGGGCATGTATTCTGCATTCTGTAACTGGTACATTTTAAAATGATCCTTCCCAACACTGCCCCTGAGTCCTTTAACGCTGGGAGCTACAATGTGAAATCTTTTACACTTTAAACGATGTTAGGGTCTTATCGAGCCGCCGGGTTAAAAATGTAAGTGTATATCCCTTGGTGTCTTTGTACCACATTATGTGTTTTGCACCAGTTAGATCGCCAAAAAGACAAAGCATTGAAAAAAAAAAAGGAAACAAACTGGCTCTGAAATAAGCTCCGGAGAGCCTGCTTTATGTACAAGAAACGTTTGTGTCAGTGGGATTAGTTTCTGACAAATATCAGAAAAAAATCGACGTTTATGGTCATGTCTTTTGTTTCCGGCAGAAAGAAATTGGGTTACTTAAAGATTTTCACTCGCTAGTTTGCAGAAGCTACACCAAGATACATACATTGGCTACCATTATAGATGTTCCAAAAACAGGTGTAAATGTACAGCCACTTATTGTGTCTTATGAAATAATATCTATAAAACAAAATAGCCCCAAAAGAAAATTGCTCCTTCCCAAAGTTTTTCCTGTCTTGTGAAGTGACCACAGTGTGTACTGTCCTCCGCTCATAGTCCATCTCTATCCTTTGAGCTGGTCCGTGTCTGCCAGCGGAGGACAGATAATACATGTATCAGATGGGCTGAGCTGCCACCAGAGGCACTAGCAGCCCTGCCTCTCCCTAAACCACGGGCCGCACGGGACCCCCGACCACAGCGTGGACAACCTCGGCTCCGAAGGCCGGACATTGTCCCCTCGGTGGCCCCTTAACCCAGCATTGCCCACCGGGCCAGGCAGCGCCCAACTAACTTCAAAAAGACATTAAATGTATTCAATGTATAAATATATGCAAGCAGCCTCTCTGCTAGGTAGGTATTTCATCTCATCTCCCCCCCAGAATTCAATGTCTGTGCACGATATGATGTCAAGCGACATGAGAGAAAAAATAAGCTAGCCAGCCGCTAACACTGAATATTCATAAGTGCATCATCATATTACATATGTATAACATCTGCCCTGGTTGGCAGCCCTGCTGAAGCCGAGCCCCTCTTTCAAAAACAATTCAAGCCGAGCATCGCATCTGGAAGAATATTGTCTTCATCCAAAGTAACGTGGTCTAGTCTAGTCTTCAGGTGAGAGGGGGTCACTGGTGATATTGACACCCCCTCCTCTGGCCATGCGACATGTCCAATGTTCTCAGGCCCCGTCGGCTTGAGTTCAACTGTGACTGGAAACCGATACGGCACCATGAACAGCCCACAGGCTCTCTCCCCCGCGTACCTCTGAGCCGGTGTTGCTCACCAGTACGCCTGTCAGTCCCTTTCATGCCGACCTTGGAAAGGTGGACCAGAATCACTATTCAATCAATGCTATTCATTAAGGAAGTTAATTCTGCACTTTCACAGTGCCTCCGCAGGGAGAGCAGGGGTAATGCAGGGGAAGACGCTCCAGTGTGGGCTGCTGCTCCATCCGGGCCCTCGTATTAGAGGAGACAAAACTGGGAAACAGAACAAATAGACATTTGACAGAGACAGATACAGCCTCATTGTCCATGCTGGACACTACGGTTTATATGGATTTCCCTTTAGGTTTTAAATGCTTTTAAAAGCGTTAGCATGCATTATCATGCATTGGCACAACGTCAGATTTTTTACCTATTTAAACGATTGACGTCGACTTTGACTATGAGGTACTTTTTTTATCTTAGTACCTCATAGTCCATGACTGCATTATTTGATTATGTGAAAGGCAGATATGACACTAATATGGCATATACTGCCATGATATGAGGAGGCTATGAATAACTTCAAAGGATCATTTCAATGGAGCCATTCTGTTGTTAATTTTTACGCTTTTGGCCAATCCTGGAGTCTGAGTCTGTCGTCAAGAAAGTTTGTGAAAAAGCAACCCAAAGAAAATCCGAACTGTCAACACAATATTAAATGCTGCTCGTGTCACAAATGTGTGAAAATACGACGTGACACTTGAAAACAGCAATAAGGTAAAAAAAATAATTTGTTAGGTCTGTTTAGTGCTTGCCTACTCTAGTGTGCGTGTGTGCATGCGTGTGTTCGTGTATATCTTTGCCAGAAATCTTCATCGAACATCATGGATTTTACGGCAACATAGAAAATATAGGTACAATAAGTAGCAGAGGGTGGATGTTAATTGGTATATGAGGTACGATAATTAGCAAGAACGCGTTCACACGCGGCCACGCAAAAACAATTATAAAAAATGTCGTCTATGTGTCCCATCAGCAGTCTTCGGTGAAAAAACATGTGCAGAAAACCAAACATCTTGCGTTGTGACACCTCAGCGTCTGTGGCTTTGATATTCATGAGGCTGTTGGAGACCAGCTGTTAGTGCGTAGGGCGAGAGAATCAACTCCAAGTCAAAAACGTCCATTGCTCATCCTCGTTATAAATAAAAAGCTCAGTCCGAAATAGATCATTGGTAATGGAGACATGGAGGGAGAGGAGGAGAGAGGGCGGCTTGCGTCGCTCCCCCCCAGAGAGAGAATGTTTACATCATGGATTGATGGGAATTTAGCTGTGGAACCAAGATATACAACTTTACATAAAGGAAAAGATGGACTCAAAGTTGGAGACATTTGGGGGTTTCAGATCATGCTGTTTGTTTTATGCGTGTGTGTGTGTGTGTTTGTGTGAGTGTGTGTGTGAGCGTCTGTTTGTGTATGTGTCTGTGTGTGTGTGTTTGTGTGTGTGTGTTTTGTGTGAGTGTGTGTGTGCGTGCGTCTGAATCAGCACTGCCGTGGTGAGGACACAACCAGGTCATGCCGACACATGTCTCATCCAGCTTCCAGCGGCCCCACAGGATTAATTTAACAAGCTGTCCGAGCGCTCGTGGGGTAAACGGGCCCTTGGTAATACCAGCCAGGACAAAGTCTCCCCTTGACTTGCGTTGGCGGTGGCAAACTGACTTATTTTCGGACAATTTTCCTAAAAAGCCGCCCTCCCTCCTATTGAAAAACACGTCTGTTTCTACGAACAAACGTCAGAAAACGCCGGAGCAGAACGGAGGGAGGGAAGAACGGAGGGGATTCACTTCTATATATTTTTTCCTAAGCAGAGAACTGAAGGACGCCTACTTTCAAAGTAAAATTTGAAAGCCCACACAGAGAAAAATAAAATGAAACCAGAATCCCTTTTCCCTGTTTTGTTTAATTTTGACGTTTTTATGGCGCACCCTGAAGGCCCGGAGTGATTCATCGTCAGGTAGACGACGAAGAGGAGAGCAGACAGGAACGTGTCTCCACTCGTCATCATCAAGCCCCATGACTGTTTATTTTTCTCATTTAGGTTCATTGTCTTTTATTAAGATTAACACTCCCCCCCCCCCCCCCCACCCCCCGCCGCAGCCATGACGCAGAGTAATGACCTCATCAATCCGACTTAAGTCCCTGCGCTCGCCAGACAAAACTCCACCTATTTTGTTTTTCTGTGTGTGTGTGTGTGTGTGTGTGTGTGTGTGTGTGTGTGTGTGTGTGTGTGTGTGTGTGTGTGTGTGTGTGTGTGTGTGTGTGTGTCTGTTTGTGTTTGTGTGTCTGCGTGCGGAGGGGGGGTTATTGTTTGGCTGCCATCTTCAGTTGAGTTACGTATCACTTAAGGTTCTTACAGTCAGGCCGAGCTGCCTTATGGTGGCTGTTTTATTTTCTTAAGTGTCATGCCGCTACTGTTGTGGTGGTCGGAGGTGGGAGGAGGGGTGGGCGCTGGGGGGGGGGGGGGGGGGGAGGGGGGGCTGTGAGTGAAGTGCTGTGGTCTCTAATCTGTGCTTAAAGACATTTAAGCAACATGCTTTCTGTTAACCTGGTTGTTGAGAGCATGCAAGCGCGCAGACCCACACACCAGCACACACCCAGGAGATCGCAATTGAATACGCATGCACACATGAGCATGCACGCATACGCATACACACACCCAAACACACTCCTGCATCACACATTAAAGATAAACTGAACTGAAATAATCAACATCGTTAAAGTGTTAGTTATGAACATTATAAAAAAAATGCCTGCAGGGGGAGTATGGAGCACCGGGACTGCTGGGGTTATGGGGTCTGATTGCGGACAGGTGTCTGCAATCTGACCCAATCAGGAAGTGTGTATTTATGTGCCTGATTGTCTTTCAGTGAGGGGTCGAGAGCGAGAGAAGGAAGAGGCTCTCTGCGAGCCAGAGAGAGCGTCTTATGACCAAGTGACGGACGGAATGAACATTCAACGTTGTCCTTTTTGTACTTGTGACGTTGTGTTTGTTTGCCCGAAGTGGAAATAAACAGGAGTTCGTTCCATTTCACCTAAGAACTGTGTCCCGACTCCTGTGAACCCGTTACAGTGGAGCCCAACGTGGTAGGAGTCGATTATGGAACAATCGCAATTGGCCAGTGTCCTCGGAC
The DNA here is from genome assembly GCF_031168955.1 of Gadus macrocephalus. Classification (NCBI taxonomy): domain Eukaryota; kingdom Metazoa; phylum Chordata; class Actinopteri; order Gadiformes; family Gadidae; genus Gadus; species Gadus macrocephalus. The sequence continues at coordinate 14,131,346 of NC_082385.1, forward strand.
ACCTGGAACAAACAGCAGAGCGTCAGACCCAGCTACAGCAGGCCCAGAACGAGGTCCTGGTGGAGCTGGCCCGCTCCTTGGCCGCCGACCGGGAGGCCATGCGGGCGCTACTCGGCTCCAGAGAACGCGGTGGGGAAACCCGACCTGGGACACAAATATATTTCCCCAAAATGGGGGAGGCCGACGACCCAGAGGCCTTCCTGGAGACCTTCCGGGGGGTGGCCGAGGTCTCAGAGTGGCCGCCGCAGGAGTGGGCCCACCGTCTCCTGCCTCTGCTGACGGGAGAGGCCCAGCTCGCGGCCCACAGCCTACCAGCGGAAGCCCTGAAGGACTTTGACACCGTCGCAAGGGCTATCCGGGACCGTTTGGGCCTAAACCCGGAGGAACATTGCCGCCGGTTCCGGGCCCTGGCCTTCACCGATTTAATTTAATTTAATGCTTTAATGCACATAAGATTGACTGGCGTCTGGACCAATGGGAGTGGGAAGCAGATACGGAAGAGAGGCGGAAAAGGCGGGTGGCGAGGGAGCGTGGGAGACTGGAGAAGATGGAGATGACTCTGGAGAACGGGAGAGGAAGTTTCGTGGACGGAAAATAACCGTTTGACAAGTGAACCGGACCCGGGAGCGTGTGAGCTGGTGTGGAGTAAGGTGCTGGATGCTTCCAGCTGGCAGACGGCTGGCCTATCGATCCAGACCGGCAGATCCATTGCACGTGTTTCCCCTCCAGTCTCACTCTCTTCCGCAAATTGCACCTTGCTAACGGTGAGACTTTTATCTGGATGGAGATGCGGCAACATGTCACAACTACAGAAGTTAAAGTCTGGCTCTCAGAAGAGAAAGGAAAAGAAAGAGACAGAGAAAAAAATTAAACAACAAAGTCAGGTTCTGACTAGCTTCTTTACAAAGAAAGGTGAGCACAAACGTTTAACCACAAGGTGAAAGCCATACTTAAAATGAACACAGACAACAAGTTAGCAAGAGCAGACAATAGGCTACACTTGAATTAAATGAGGCCTCCCTTGGTTAGTATGTTAATGGATAAATAAAGTGAACGGTAGGCTAATATTGAAATAGCAGGCTACTGATTTGAAGCAAGCTAATATTAAATTAATACTAAGCCGTTATTAGGCTACTACATGATATTAACCTATGGCATATAGGCTATAGTTAGCCCTATAAGTCATGACATGACACAATGGCTATATCATCCTAGCTGCCTGCTAGTAATACTTAATTTGCAAAACAAATTACAGAAACTGTCACAGAAAGTGGACCAGCAGCAACAACCCCCTCATTCTCCCCTGATGCAGACTTGAGACAAGGTGAGCTTAGTTCAACATGAAAGCAGAAATAAACTATTTTGACTTGAATGACTGTAGCAACAGGGTGTTTTAGGCAATAATTAAGATGAGAGGCTAATTAGTTAATTATATCCTTCATGCTCCTACAGAGGGGCCTGCTGTTGTAGATAAAGAAGATGTGATAGAGGATGATGGAAGTGATGAGCAAAGAGAAGAAGGCAGTTTACATGAAGGTTGCATTCAGCATGGAGAGGAGGATAGAGAAGAAGGCAGTGTACATGTAGATTGCATTCAGCATGGAGAGGAGGATAGAGAGAGGACATTAGAGGAAATGAAAAATAGGCAGGGCGAAGCAGAACAGTTCTTTCCAGAGGATCCAGGATTATGGCCAGAGGGGTTAACTAAGCAAAAAAGAGAAATAATAGTATGTGCACTAGCAATTAAAGATGCCGAAGAAAGCAACAAATTGCCACCTACAGATATGGAGGGGAAACCATTTCCCATGTATCTTCAATTTGCAAAGTCAGCTAATGGCCGTGAGAAAATCAAAAATAGATTGGCTTATACACAGTGAGACTGCCAAGGCCTTTTATTGCATCCCATGCCTACTGTTCTCTCATGAGCTGTCAAAGTCATCCAAAAGTACCCTGAACAGCAAGGATGGATTAAAGTACACAAAATGGCACAACATACAAAAAATTACCAGAACACGAGACAGGCATGGCCCATAAACAGTGCTATTTGAAATGGAAAAACCTCCAGCACTCACTTTTGACTGACAGTGGAGTTGATATTCACCTTCAGGAACAGATGCAAAGTGAAATAGAAAAGAATAGACTGCTTCTGGAGATGCTCTGAACAGAATGTCTTATTGATCCGATACACACATCAAGATGGAGAAGTTTGGAAGATAACACAAAGATTCTGCCAATTTAAAGACTTTAAAAAGACTTTAAAAAGACAGGCAGAGAAATTGCTGAGATGATTTGTGAGGTTCTGCAAGCCAGAGGCATACCATTAGAAGACTGTAGAGGGCAAGGGTACGACAATGGAGCCAATATGTCTGGAAAGGTTAAAGGAGTGCAGGCCAATATTTTAATCGCTAATCAATTTTCTTTATACTCCCCTGCGTGCTGCTACTTCTCTCAATTTGGTGGGAGTACAAGCACTGAACTCAGTCAAGCACTGAAGTGGCCAAATCAGAGGCTCAAAGTTTAAAAACCTATTTCCACACCTTAGATATAGTGATTTTGCTTACTGTGTGGGTTAAAGTGCTACAGTCAATCGAACATCGCAACCTGATTCTTCAGACAGGTAATCTATCCCTGGAAATGCAGGCAGCAAACATTAAAGCACTACAGGAGGAAATGCAGGCTATGCGGGGTGAATGGGACTCTCTTCTTGCTGAGGCCTCACTGGTAGCCCAAAGCATGGACATCCCCACCCAGTTTCAAAGTGAAGGGAAGCGGAAACGGAAAAGGAAATGTATGCCTGATGAAGAAGATGAAGATGCATATGAAGACAATGCAGCAAACACATTCAGATGTCAGAACTTTTTTGTTGCAATGGATATCATAAGTGCTTTGAGTTCGAGATTCACAACCACAGCGGGCATTTGTGAAACTTTTGGACCGATTCTGAAGTTTGCTGATATGTCAGAAGAACAAACAAAAGTGTCATGCCGTACTCTTACAAGAGCATATCCAAAGGATCTCACAGCTGGATTCGAGGAGGAAGTTTTGCACCTGAAAAAAATACATCAGGCAACATTTCCTCAGTACCTGTCACCTCTTCAGCTCCTTGATGCCATTTATAATCTCCAACTACAGAGCATTTTTGGAGAAATCTGTATAGTATTTAGGATTTTCTGCACCCTACCCGTAAGTGTTGCTGGCGGAGAACGGGCTTTCAGCAAAATTAAGCTGGTCAAAAACTACCTGAGGTCCACCATGTCCCAGGACAGACTGAACAGTCTTGCTCTTCTCTCAATTGAAAGCCAATTGGCAAGAGCATATCTATACAAGGGGGTATGGCCCCCTTGTAAGGGGGCCCAGAATTCGGTGCTACGGCCCTGCTTCCACGTAGCACTGGGTCGGAAGGAATTCCCCTCTTCAAACTATTCGTCCATTGTCCCTGTTCCGCATGCGAATTAACCGTTGCCTGTGACTGTGTTCGAACAAATTTCGCCACCTGTTCAAGGAGACTTAATATCTTGGTTAAATTTGATTTGGTTTATGGAGATATCTGTGGCTAATGTTGATTCATTAATTGTTAATTAATTGTTGTACGTGTATGAGATTTAGATGATCTGCAGGCCTGCAATCAAATAATATTATTTATTTGATTGCTATTTCATTTTTTCTTAAATTGCCCAATGGAACTGCAGCTTAATTGAGTAACAATAAATGTGTTGTTATTTTTCTTTAGGATATTCAGTCTGTTTTTCTGGACAAAAAGGGTGGGATATATTCTAATGTTTTCTCACAGTTTCACTACATGGACCGCATCACCTATGCTGCGTTTTATTATCCTTCCGTCTTGGAGGTCTGAGGACGTTGCCTAGCAACACACACAAACACGCCCCTTTTCCTCAGACGGCAAACTCGCCATCTCGGTTGAACTCAGTGGTGACCAAGCAAAATTCCGAGACAGAATTCAAGATGGCTGCGCCCAGTGTGACTTGAAGTATGAACCGTTTTTCATTGTGCTTGGACCACTTGGGTGGTTTAAATGGCAATTTAAATCACTCGTATTACTGCAATACCTTACTGCGTCCGTATCTCTGCCTATGGCCCATGGTCTACTTATTTTAGAGCGCCTGGTCCTCTGCCAATTATACCGCGACAATAGCTTTCCGGGTGGTGTCCATGTTTTCCTCCAACAACCAAGCGAAATAATTAAACGCTTGAATTGTGGGCGTGGTGTCAGATCCGAGATCCGAGTCGGTTCGCAGAGAATACTAAACGCAGCATCTGCCACCGTACTTCTGAATGGTACGACACGACGCCATGCTCCGAGCCCATCTCTTGCAAGAATAGCTAGAATTGTTTTTGTTTTTTTGGTTGAACTCATCCTGCTGCGATTGCAATTTGCCTTTTAATTCTTGCACCATTTGTTGTTTTTCTTGAAGGCTCTCTTTGGCACCTCTTTTGGCTCCCTTCGTGCACATACTCAAAGCTTGTGACCCAGAGCAAGCTTCTGTTTGTTGTTATCCCGCGGTAGCTACTGGAGCTAGCTAACTAGCTAATCCACATTTGGACCTAGCACTAGAAGACAACCCTAAACTCCAACCTAGCTAGCCTGGCTCGCTCTCGCGCATCTGTGTTCGCGCTCGTGCATGATTGCTCGTCCATGTACTTGGAATGGGTGGAGTCGTCGTCGTCGTCGTCGTTTGTGTAATTTCCTTTAGAACTATCACACAGGGATTGCTACATTCAGAGTCAGCGTTGAAGGAGAGGGGGTAGGACCATTTGAGTTGTGTATTTTCAAAATCTGCTGGCTTTTCGCAAATCCCATACCCAACCTTTAGGATAACCAGACCTTTGGCTCTCGCACTCTTGAGATTGACACGTCTGGTCTAGGTGATCACACATATTCACTCGAGGTGATAACACACCTAGACTCACACGCAGAATCAGGATGCTCTGGGCCAATCACATTGCCCGTTCTTGGTGAGGAGCTGCACTGCAGTTTAGACCAGAATGGGCTCGTACATTAGTGTTATCGTACGTTTTGTGTTAGCGTACGTTTGCGTTGGCGTACGTTTGTGTTAGGCAAGGCAAGGCAACTTTATTTATATAGCACTTTTCATACACAAGGCAGACTCAAAGTGCTTCACATATAAACATTGTCATACAATAAAATAAAATAATAGATAAGTAAAAGAAAAACATATGCAAAGAAATGGGTAAAATAGAAAAAGGCATTTTAGTATTAAAATAGAAAATAGAGGCAAAGTTAAAAAGCTTTTTAGAAAGTGCAATGTATTTAAGATTTTAGCAGAAGGCTATAGCAAACATAAAAGTCTTCAGTCTTGTTTTAAAGGTGCTCAGAGTTGGGGCAAGTCTTAAATCCTCTGGGAGTTTATTCCAGCTATTTGTTGCATAGCAACTAAATCCTGCTTTCCCATGTTTTATGTTTACTCTGGGGATAATTAACAGATTGGTCTCAGAGGATCTTAGTGGTCTAGAAGGCTGATGTAGTGGAAGCATATCAGTTAAATATTTTGGGCCTAAACCATGTAGGGATTTATAGGTTAGCAACATGATTTTAAAATCAATTCTCTGACCTACAGGAAGCCAATGTAACGATTTCAGAATTGGTGTAATATGATACAATTTTTTGCTCTTTGTTAAAACTCTAGCAGCAGCATTCTGAACAAGCTGAAGCTTCCTCAGAGTTTGTTTTGGGAGACCTGTGAGGAGACCATTGCAGTAATCAAGCTTACTAGTGATAAAGGCATGTACAAGTTTTTGTAAGTCTTCGGTGGACATGAGCCCTCTAAGTCTTGCTACATTTTTAAGGTGAACTGATTTGTAACTGATTTGATGTGACTGTCAAAATGTAAATCTGAATCCATGATAACCCCTAGATTTCTGGCTTTGATTGAGGTTTTCAGGGACAGAGAGTGAAGGTGTTGGGTTACTTTAAGCCTTTCCGTTTTAGAACCAAATACAATTATCTCTGTTTTGTCCTCATTAAGTTGAAGGAAATTTCGGCACATCCATTCCTTCACTTGCTCAATGCACTGGCACAGCAGATCTATGGGCCGATAGTCATTTGGTGATAGCGATACATAGATTTGCGCGTCATCAGCATAGCAATGATGGTCAATATTGTTATTTTGCATGATTTGCCCTAGTGGGAGCATGTAGATGTTGAATAAAGAGGGTCCTAAGATCGAACCTTGTGGGACTCCACATGTCACGTTGGTTGATTCTGATACAAAGTCGCCAATGGAAACAAAGTAGTTCCTATTTTGTAGGTAGGACCTGAACCAATTTAAGACGGTGCCTGAAAGCCCCACCCAGTTTTCTAACCTTTCCAACCTTTCCAGAAGTAATGTATGGTCTACAGTGTCGAATGCAGCACTGAGGTCAAGTAGCATTAGTATTGAGGTTTTGCCAGAGTCTGTGTTAAGACGGATGTCGTTTACAACTTTAATAAGGGCGGTCTCAGTGCTGTGCAGGGGTCGAAATCCTGATTGGAAGGTGTCATAGCAACCAGTTGATGCCAGGAAGTGATTTAGTTGCTGGAGGACAACTTTCTCAATGATTTTACTTATGAAGGGTAGATTTGATATTGGTCTGTAGTTGTTAATAATAGAGGCATCTAGGCTCCGCTTTTTAAAAAGGGGTTTAATAACTGCAGTTTTCAAAGCTTTTGGGAACTTGCCTGACTGGAGAGAGTTGTTAACTATCTGCAATATGTCTACTGCTAGGCAGTCGAAAACATTCTTAAAGAGGTTGGTAGGTATAGTATCAAGGCAACAGGTGGATGGCTTTAGTTGTGTCACAGTTTCCACAAGATTTTGAGAGTCTATAACATCAAAGCATGTCATCCTTGCCACGTAATTTTTGCCTGAACAGGGTGGTAGTCCAACATTTTTGTTTGACGTGGAGATATTGATGGCGCGTCTGATACCTTCAATTTTATCAATATAAAAAGCTGCAAACTCATTGCATTTCTGCGTGGAATGGAGATCAGGTGGAATTTCTGTTGGGGGGTTGGTCAGTCTGTCAACAGTTGCAAATAGGGTTTTTGCATTATTAGTGTTGGTTTTAATGATATTGGAGAAAAATGTTTCTCTAGCATTTTTTAAGTCTAAATTGTAGGCACGGAGGCTCTCTTTATAGATATCATGGTGAATATTAAGTTTTGTTTTACGCCAGATGCGTTCAACCTTCCTGCATTCTTTTTTCTGTGCTGTTACAGAAGCAGCTTTTCTCCAGGGTGCCTTTTGCTTTCCAGAAATCGTTTTAACCTTATAAGGTGCAATGACATCTATGACTTTCAAAATTTTCAAATTAACGTTTTCTACAAGATCATCAGCAGAACATTGGTTTAGAGGTGGTAGCAAGGAGATGGCCTTTTTAAAAAGTACATTAGAATCTTCATTGATATTTTTGACAGTGTTTGATTTTGTCTGTATGTCGGGAATAAAATGTATGTTAAAGAAAACACAAAAGTGGTCAGACAAGGAAGGATCAGTCACAGAGAGATCAGAAACATTGAGGCCCTTTGTGATAACCAGGTCTAGAGTGTGCCCCTTACAATGAGTAGCCTCTTTCACATGTTGAGACAGTTCAAATGTGTCCAAAATGGTAAAAAGTTTTTTTGCACACTTGTCATTCAAATCATCAGTATGAAAATTGAAGTCACCAGTTATAACTAGACAGTCAAATTATGTGGAGATGCTAGACAATAATTCTGTGAAGTCATTGAAAAAATTTGCAGAATATGTGGGTGGCCTGTAAATAATTAATAGGAGAACTCTGGGGGAGCATTTCAATACAGCACTAAGGTATTCGAACGATGGAAAATCACCAAATAACATCTGTTTCCCCTGAAATACATTTTTAAATATAGCAGCAACCCCTCCACCTCTTTTTCCAGATCTACATGCATCAAAAAAGTTATAGTCGGGAGGGGCTGTCTCTATCAGAACGGTTGCACTGTTATTTTGTTCCAGCCATGTTTCAGTTAAAAACATAAAATCCAGTTTGGAAGTGGTAATAAAATCATTAACTAAAAATGATTTGTTATTAAGAGACCTCACATTAAGTAGAGCCATCCTGATGGGGCTGTTGATAGGCTTTAAGGTTGTTTTTGGTTTGGAGGCAATAGATATGAGATTTGTGAGGTTAGCAGTGTGTCTAAGTTTCCCTTTGTTTACTCTCTTAGTGGTTACTGCATGAATGCGAAAGTTGCCCTGCTTTGACGTAGGCAACCTTGGGTTCAGCAGATTATGAGAAACTTCCTTTATACTGTGTCTACGGCTGAACCCTTTTTTGTCTCAGTAATACTCAGGACTACTATCAGTACGGGGGCGGGGGTGGGGCGCCATCCTCCTGGGTGTTAGCAGTGTTAGCAGCCTGCGGCCATGACGTGGCGATGCTATCATTGACACAGATGCAAGTTTGATGCCAGCATGTTCCAGTTTCTTAAATTCGGCTGGAAAATCGCAAAGGGAGACATCGGAGCTGGAGTTGTTGTTGTGGCTATGGGAGAGATGAGGCTGGAGGTCATCGTCGATGGGGGAATGCAGAGGAGGGGGGTGGCCGTTCCTCGCCAAGCCAGCATCAGCGATGGGGGAGGGCACAGTGTTGATGGCGTCGGGCGGGCTGTTGTCTCTCTTCAAGGTCTGTGGGCTGTCTGCTATCTGTGTGTCAGATAGTGGCAGAGTAGTTGTGTGGGGGAGGCTGTAGTCTCGCTTCTTCTCAGCCTGTGCTCTGATTGTGGCCTGTGCGTCAGACCATGGCAAAATTGTGGCCTGTGCGTAAAGCGAGAAGAGAAGATTGTCCCTCAACAGTTTTGAGCCTAACCTGTTTGGGTGTAGGCCATCTGCTCTGAAAAGATATTTGCGCCCCCAGAATAAGTTGAAATTGTCAATAAAGTCCCTTCCTCTTTCATTGCAGACTCTGGAAAGCCATGTATTCAGTGCAAGTAGACGACTGAATCTGTTTATTCCCCAGTCAACTGTTGGTATGGGTCCACTGATGGAAGACTTGATGTGTATTTTGTCCAGTGTATCCAATAGATCAGTGTAATCCCTCTTCAGAAGTTCTGACTGTTCTCTTTGAATATCATTAAATCCTGCATGCACAATAATCTGTGAGATTTTGGGGTTTTCCAATATGATTTTGGCTAGTTTATGGTTGATATCACTAACCATTCCATATGGGAAGATGCATGTTTTGATCTTCTTACCGGTTATATCCTTGATAGTTGAGTCTCCTATAATCAGAGTGTCTGGTTCATCTGCTTTCTCTGAGATGGGCCCTTGTTGGACGGTGGCAGACACATGCGCAGCCCGCCTCCGTGGGGACTGGTTGTTCCGTCTCTGTCCGCACTGTCCGTCCGGACGCATCTCGGGGCTCAGGGGTGCATGGGTGGCAGGCGCGTTCGTGGACTCTTGAAGTGGCAGGAACCGGTTCTTCAGTGGCAGGGTTGATTTGAGTGACGGGCTAATCCGGCTGATACATGTAACTTTAGCTTTGGGTAGCTTAGCATTTGGTGTTGAGTGAACTTGTTGATTCACTTTGGTATGTTGCTTTGGCTTAGCGCCGACTCTGTGCCAGTGAGACGCAGCTGGAACTGTCTCTCTCTTGTCCAGCTTCGGGAAGGATACAGTGTAGCTTTGATCATCTTGCTGTATCTGAGTGAGCTCAGCAAACTCACCCATCGGCACTGTATCCTGTGATAGTCCTTTGCATTTTTCTACTGCTGCTAGTCTCGTTTCAATTAAAGCCAATGTCTGTTTCAGTTTGGCGCAGTCTGTGCATTTCCCAGTCTCCGTGCCTGAGATATCAGAATACAGAGGCATGTTGGCGATAGGAAAGTCCAAGGCTTTTTCTGCGGTCTGATCCGGGAGTAAAAAGTGCCAAAATGTATTGTTGAATCGAGCGATTGAGGACGACGGAAACAAACTATATACTGTTAGGTAAATAAAATAAGATAAAGTAGATCTGAACGATGAATTAAGTAGTTTTTTCCAATGCCTATCGGAGCTTCGGGAAACATGACCTCTCTCTCTGCTCTCTCAATACTCAAAAACATGTGTTAGCGCATATTTTTGTTGGATTAAATTTGTGTTGGCGTACATTTGTGTTAGCGGGGGACGGCAGCGAGGATGGATGCAGGTCGGTCTTTTATTGGATCGCCACCGTGGCCGGAAATATAAACCCGGACCAGTAAATGGAAAAACATGGATTATATCTGGTCAGAAATTAATAAGAGGAGGACCTGGTGGTGCAACTAGCGTTCTGTCTGTGAGTGTGTGTTTTAATGTTCTTCTGGCAGTACAGTGTGACTGTGTGTGTATGTGCTTGTATGTTTCATGTTCTACTGACAGTACTGTGTGTGTGTGTGTGTGTGTGTGTGTGTGTGTGTGTGTGTGTGTGTGTGTGTGTGTGTGTGTGTGTGAGGAGCAGACGTTGCGTTTGTCAGATCATCACTGCACATCTTTATTGTTTTAATAGAGCCATAATGCAGGGTGTGTAGAGTAGTCATGCATCCATGGATACTGGGGAGATTAAGGGGATGGTATGGGATTCACTCCATCCATCTCTCTCTCTTTCACACACAATCACACACGCACATGGCGGAGTGGTTTTCCACAGAATTTCTCTCCCACACACACATACATGTGCACGAACACACGCTCTTGCGCCACAGAATAAGTCTAAGTAGTAGAGTGAGCTGGAAAGGTGGTAAAAGTATCGGAACAAGTTTGAGAGGTTTGCGTAATATGTAGATGAGAGATGGAGGAAGAGATGGAGAGAGAAACGGATGGAGAGAGGAGTGTGTTATGTTTTCGGTGTTGGGCGGCAAGGGGTACTCTGAAAAGGAGAGGATCATTCACCTAAAACCCACCATCGCTAGCACCCTACAAAAGACCTGGTAACCTGACAACCCAGAGGCCGCCCCTGGGTCAAATTTACATTCCCCCCCACGTTGAATTTGTATCCAGACGAAAACGAAAGGGTGCGATCTCCAACATGCGAAGCGACCCCCGCTAATCGTCCTGCACCACGCTGACATTATTTAACAGTTAACTAAAGGTCTGATAATGATGTACTAATGGTTTAAATTTAGCGACGGTAATGATGGTAACCAAGGAATTCATACAAATCAGTAGCCTGCTGTTGCAATATTAGCTCACCGTACACTTTATTCATCACTTAATAACCAAGGCCTCATAATTTGAAAGTGTAGTCTATTGTCTGCTCCTGCTTTGGGTTGTCTCTGTTCGTTTTAGCAACGATAACAGAGGTAGTAAAGAATGGGGTTTCATCTTGTGTGTTTAAACATTTGTGCTCAGCTTTCCTAGAAAATAAGTTAGTCAGAACCTGACTTGTTTCATTTTGTCTTCTCTCCCTGTCTTTCTTCAACTTTTTCTTCTGAGAGCCAGACTTCAATTTTTTTAAATGTGGCTGTGACATATTGCCGTATTTCCATCCAGATAAAAAAGACTCAGGTAAGCAAGGTGCGATTCGCGATTAAATCAGCTGTGTGGACTGAACCATTTTACCCCAAAACTGTCGGCCCTGGGGATAGCTGATGAGGCATAGGTCGGGGTACCTCCATTTTTCCTTTTCCCTTTCCACCTGCAGTTTTCTATTCAAATGCGAGTTCTTCCTTACGGCTCCACAGTTTCCTTTGTAGCGACGCCCGGTCTTTGTGTTTTTTTTTTCCATTTTGGATAACACTGATCTTTAAGCTTAAATGAAAGCCCTATCCTGTTTTATCTGGAGAGGCAGAGAAGAGGGCATCCCTTACCTGAGTTGTAACATACAGTCACAGTGGAGTACAGGCCTTTCAAAGTTCTACTAGGGGCCACAAACGCATCAATGACGACTCGGGCTGTAGGAACTACAGTAGTGTGTGTGTGTGTGTGTGTGTGTGTGTGTGTGTGTGTGTGTGTGTGTGTGTGTGTGTGTGTGTGTGTGTGTGTGTGTGTGTGTGTGTGTGTGTGTGTGTGTGTGTGTGTGTGTGTGTGTGTGTGTGTGTGTGTGTGTGTGTTTTTGTTAGTGTGGTGTTGTGTGTTTTTGTGTGTGTGTGTGTGTTTTTGTTAGTGTGGTGTTGTGTGTTTTTGTTAGTGTGGTGTTGTGTGTGTGTGTGTGTGTGTTTGTGTGCGTGTGTACTGTTAGTCCCTGTGGACGGGGAAGACATGGCTTTTGTCACAGTGTGGTATGCTCATTAGGACTTGTCACTGTATGAACAGTATTCTGTCTCAAGTGAGTGTGTCTGTTTGTATGTGAACATCCAAGTATGTATGTGGGTGCGCATTTTGGTGTGTGTGGATGTTTTAGTGTGCATTTGCCTTTTGTGCTTTCAGATCTGGGTACGTTTGAAAGACACATCTCACTGTGTGTGTGTGTGTGTGTGTGTGTGCTGTTAGTGGCTGTGGACGGGAAAGACGATGCGTTTGTCACAGTGTGGTAGGCTCATTAGGACTTGTCACTGTATGAACAGTAGTCTGTCTCAAGTGTGTGTGTGTCTGTGTGTATGTGCACATCCAAGTGTGTATGTGGGTGCGCGTTTTGGTGTGTGTGGATGTTTGAGTGCATGTCCATGTACCTTTTGTGTTTTCAGATCTGGGTACGTTTGAAAGCCACATCTCAATGTGTGTGTATGTGTGTGCAGTCACACGTGTGTGTTTGTGTTAGTGTATGCGTGTGTGTGCAATCCCATGTGTCTGTGTAGTTCTATCCCTGATGAGTGAGCGTATACGGATTGTCGAATGAAAGAATATAACAAGTAAATGGAATCTGTTTGGACATCACAAAACAACCTGCTGTCATTTGGGAAAACAGAAAATAAAGTAGAATGCGAATAACGAATGGCTTTGCATGGAGATAATTTGTTCTAATGGTGTGTGTATGTGTATGTGTGTGTGCATGCCTGTGTTTTTGCCTGCCCGGTATTTGTGCACATGCATTCCCATGCGTTTGTATGGACTGTATATCCCCCTGTATATGGATACATGGCATCTGCTCGGAACTGTGTGTTGGAGTCTAGGAGAGAGTTAGAAAGCGAGGGAAAGAGACTCTCCAAGAAGAAGGCTAAAGGATTGTACTCTCCAGCATGTTGACAGTGAGCCTGACACTTCATTAATCTAAGCAAATCCCCCCAAAGTTACTCGAGTGTGGATTCTATTTTCACATTTCCTATTAGTTCCTCTGTGTGGATTAACCCTCATAGGGTGTTCGTTTTTTTGTTACACAGGAGGTGCTGCTGGGTCTGGTGGACCCATTGCATTTTAGGCCTTTTAATTCAACATAATCAAACTTTTTTTTTTGAATACTCACCAGATGGTTACTTCATCCCAATTGCAAGTAATATAAACAACACATATGTTAAATTTGTTCACTTTACCTTTGTTAAATCACATTTATGAATAGAGGTGCCACTCGTTCTTGTTTATTTTTGTATTAAAATGTAACAAAATAAGGAAATGCATAAAAAAAACAGGCATAACTGGGAAATAATCAACCCCATTAGAAATTGAAACTCAATTTCAAATACTCAATAACTTCTGTCTGAACAACACATTAAAGCCTTTGAACACGGCCATTATACGTATTCAGACTATACCACACGTGAGGGGCAGAGTCTCACTGTGTGTGTATTGCATATGTATTTTTTGCACTGGTTGCATGTATATTGTGTTTTTCTGTCCATCATGGGTCCACACACTTCACAGCGTTACTTTTTGGCTGACGGGCTGGTCCTACATCTGGCTGCTCACGGGTTGGTCCTGGGGCTGGCTGCTTGCGGGATGTCCCTGGGGCTGGCTGCTTGCGGGATGTCCCTGGGGCTGGCTGCTTGCGGGTTGGTCCTGGTCCTGGCTGCTTGCGGGCTGGTCCTGGGGCTGGCTGCTTGCGGGTTGTTCCTGGAGCTGGCTGCTTGTGGGGTGGTCCTGGTCCTGGCTGCTTGCGGGTTGGTCTTGGGGCTGGCTGCTTGCGGGTTGTTCCTGGGGCTGGCTGCTTGCGGGTTGGTCCTGGTCCTGGTTGCTTGCGGGTTGTTCCTGGGGCTGGCTGCTTGCGGGTTGGTCCCGGGGCTGGCTGCTCACGGGATGGTCCTGGGGCTGGCTGCTCGCAGGCTTGTCCTGGCTGCTGAAGGGCTAGTCCTGACGCTCTTTTACGTTTCGGAGCTGGCTGATGCTCATCCTCCTCTTCAAACTCAGTGTCAGACTCTGAATTTTCAGAAATGTTATCCTCACTTTCTGAAACTATTTCCTCTGCATCACCATCAAAACCCTCTGTCTCTTCAAATATCAACTGTAAGGCAGTCTGAACAGAGAATCGCTTTGCCATTTTGATCAGTTGTGGTATGGAACCACGCTGACAGAGCTTTTTTATAGTGTCAGGTCCCCAAGCTTGGTTCCCGCAAGACAGAGGGTGAAATGTGTGGGAATATGGGTGTAGATAGTGTTGGGTGCTCCAATGTTGCAACCTTGTGTGGGAACAGTGGGTGCACACTGACCAACACACCACACACCAAGGGCCCATTCACCTGCTTTACTCTCCTCTCACACACACACACACACACACACACACACACACACACACACACACACACACACACACACACACACACACACACACACACACACACACACACACACACACACACACACACACACACACACACACACACACACACAGAGGAGGAAGGGAAAATGAGGGTGCACAGAACCTATGAATTCCACACTTAAACTAGCTCCGGGTCCACCGGACCCGAACACCCTGTGTGTAATATAAATGTGATGGGGGGGGTATACAGGGGGGGGTCCTTGAAAATGTTTTCTGATTCATGTTCCTCACAGAAAATGAGCCAAAGCCAATGAATCTTACTTCAAAAAAATAATTATTTGTATCACTTTTATAAAGCTAAAAACTGAAAACGGGTCCCACAGACCCGAACACCTTATGAGGGTTAAGCAGAGCAGTTCACGAGTGAGTGGCCAGCATCAGCCCGGCTAGGGGCCGGCGAGGGCCCCGCACGTATAATTGGCTTGTAATGGATTTAGGGGCCCTGCTTGCATCAGTTATAGGGATAGATTTGAACACGGGAAAAGACTGCAGTCTCTTTTCCCTTTTTCTGTCGTCATGCAGCACATGTTGTGGCCTGGCCTGGGGAATTTGTATACATATATATAAGGGATGGGCATGATTAATCGACGATCGACTAATTTATCGTTAAGAGTTTTGTCGTTTACGTACATTTTCATCGATTAAACTAATGCAGTGTGCAATTAAACATTTTACCACACGGGGGCAATATTTCAATTTGCGGCTCCTCCCCCGCAATAAACATCCCGCTTTGAACGGTGAACTCTTTACGCCTAGCAGCTATAAAAAGCTATAAAATCTAAAAAAAACTACAAAATAATGCAGGCTATGTGGAAAATGCGCCGACTTTGGCTAAGCCTGGCTCCGCCCTTTTTCGCTATGTAGCTAAGATGGCTGCCGTTGAGTACGAAAAGTGTACATGGCAATGCCCTACGTACTCAAACTTAGACTAGTAAGTACGGATAGTATGGATATTGGAACACGGCGATGTAATCATGAAGCGGACGAGGCCACGGCGAAGTCTGGTTCGGGACCATTATGATTTAAAAAATGACTTCTTGGGGAGCACTATAGGCCTACCACTCAAGGCGAGGTTAGCATCGAAGCAGAAATAAAGAACTTTCTGAGCCCCTGGATTGTGGAAAGTTGTTCCCCCGCCTTGCCAAGTTAGCACGGAGGTATTTGTGCCCCACGGCAACGTCGGTCCCCTCAGAGCGGGTGTTTTCGGCAGCTGGACTGACGGTCACCAGGCTGCGGTCGTGTCTGACCCGAGAGCATGTCAACCATGGACATATTGGAAAATGGCGCCTATTCATTCCTATGTAAACTGCTCAATGGCGCAGGGCAACATCAAGGAGAGATATGCTTCCGCATCGTGGGTCTATGGCCACGCCCTACTTCATGACGTACCGGATGCAGAAATATTCTTGTTTTTTAGCATTGTTAGCATTGTAGCATCATAAGCGAGAGGTCTGGGCGATAGCAGTCGCGTTGTTTACCGACCATGGAAGTAATCCCCCAATGATTCTCTATATGTTTATTATTTTAGATTAGCTAGCTTTTTGACTTTATAAGAAAAGCACCTTGTATATACCTTTTTGAATGTTCAAACAGAAGTAATAATTACCACTAGTTTTTAAATATATTTCTGTTTCTGAAACGAGAACCAAATGCCCAATATATACACAGACCCATCAGCTGGTGTACCCAGGGAACTCACAAGGTGTTAGGAAGCAAAGGAGTCTGAAATGACCCCACATGTTCAATCTCTGGTGACTCCTTGCAACTCCTTGCAACTCCTTGCGACTCCTTGCAACGACCCGTTCACACCGCCCCTGCGACGTTCTAAAACCGTCTCGTTGCAAGCCGTTGCAAGGTGAATCTTTGGTCTGAACTGGGCTTTACTTTCAGTCTTTCTCTCGCTCTCGCTCTCTGTCTCTTTATCTTTGTCTCTATCCCTCTGATTTTGTCCGTCTTTCTCTCTCTGTCAATCTCAATGTTTCTCTCTCTCTCTCTCTCTCTCTCTCTCTCTCTCTCTCTCTCTCTCTCTCTCTCTCTCTCTCTCTCTCTCTCTCTCTCTCTCTCTCTCTCTCTCTCTCTCTCTCTCTCCTTCCCATTTCAGTACTGTAACCGCGTATTCCCCCCCACACCATCTCTCGCACCCTTGCATGAGTTGCAGTCTCCATCTTAAGGCAACACAGTTATATGGCGGTGGAGGAAAAGAACACTGGTAGGACCCCGTGTGCTGTTAAGGAGGTGTTTACCGTGCCTCGTAGATCCTTGTAGAGTTTTAATGTAGGCATCAATTTCACATCTAATCTAAGACAAAGGATAAAAGCAAAAATCCAGTTAACAGATGTACCCAACAGATGCAACTGACTTGTGCCCCATTTCCACTGCAGGGTGCGGAACGGATCGGATCGCAAAGGTGCGGTAGGGAGGGGGCAGTATAGCCCAGCTCAGTTCCGAGGTCGCGTTTCCACTGCCGACAGTACCCTTGGTGGTAGGCCGGATGTCAATCCGGCAGCTACGTAAACATCGTAAACAACGTCTTCCTCCGCAAGAATGCAGACGAACGTCTCCACCTCCTTGTTCGCCCAAGCAAGCTTTTTACGCGACATGTTAATTGTAAAGAATAATACCTTGAGGCTACTGTTTGTTTGTTTTTATCCCCGCGTCACCCGGAAGTGACGATTCTGTCGACCAATCAACGGAGGGGGGGTGTAGCTAGAATTCCAGGGTACCCTTTCAGGCGTCTGGTCTCGTTTTGGGTACCGCAACGGAGGAGTCCCGAGAACGGGGCCGGAACGGGTACGGCAAAGTCCGGGTCACGCCCACTTTTGGCGGTGGAAACGCGATCCGACCCGCACCTTTGCGATCCGATCCGTTCCGCACCCTGCAGTGGAAATGCGCCATAGTCCTCCCAAAGGAGAAGATAAAGACAAGGGGAAGGTGTGCAACATAATAATAATAATATATTTAATTTGTGGAGCACTTTCAACGTCTCACAACATATGCCTTTAAATGTGCAGATAGTTACTCATACTGCGCTCCGTGCCTTGCTCCAGTCACATCACCAAGAGCCTACATAGAAAAGCCTTTACAACATCTCTTCAACCTTGTGGAACCTACCCCTGTTCCCAGTAGCTTGTAGAATCTTCAAGTAAACTGTGACCTCGTTCCCTAGAATTCTCATCTCCCGACATCACGCCAGGAAAAACGATGCTCCGAATGAATGTTGTTACAGAGAGAGAGAGGGGGCTGGACTTTCGGGGACATGGGCTTAGCAGCGGCGAGAGATGAGAGCGATGGAGGAACCTTCGATGGAGGAATCTTCATTGCAGGTACTTGATTCAGATATCGCTTTTCAAATTGTTGAAAAGCAAATTGTATTGTTGTGTCTTTTTTGGGCGGTTCTTGTTCTGTTGTTATTGTTCTCGCTCCGGGAACCATTATCTGGTGGAGCTTATAGGAATAAAGAGACGGGGACTGTTACCTGGTGTACCAGCTAACAGGAAGTAGCAGACCGGGGACAGTTGAATGGTGTACCAGCTAACAGGATGTAGCAGAAAGTTCACTGGTGTAAGAGAAATTTGTGTTGAGGTAGATGGGTATGGGGCAGGAGAGGTCTTGTGCTCAGTGTGTATGACTCTCAGTATACCGGGGCTCTGACCTCAATGTCAGCCGTCTCGCTGTAGGCGGGACTTTCAGCAGGACCGCTAACCCCTGCCTGCTCAACGAAGACATGTCTCCAAACAAAAGTAAACGCTCTACATCGCTCTGGATGGAAGCATTCTCTAAATGACTGAACAGTGACTGGTGAACTCCTGTCCACCATTAGTTACCCCTGCCTAAATTCTGCTTCCTACACACATACACACACACATGCACACACACACACACACACACACACACACGGCAGTGCTTAATGTTAATGCACTCCCAATGGTGCCAACCAGAATCCATTCCTGTAAACATTGAACCGCCCTGCGTCGTAGATGTGAAAGGTGGAGACACACAGACACACAAACAAACATACAGACAGACAGAGACCCCCACACATCCATGCGCCCTCAACAACAACATACATATACAAAAAAACACATGCACAAATATATATGCAAACAGACACAAACACTCGCGTACATTCACACCTGCATGCATGTGCATTCACAACAATAGCGGTACTTCTATACTGTACACTCACAGATACATGTGCAGGCCTAATGGGCCTCATGAAATTGCCAGGGCTGAGGTCGCTCTCTCAGTTTCCATGTCAAATTGTGGTTGACAATAGCTAATTATCCCTCCATGATAAGATGGTCATTAAATGATTCTTGCTTACACACAATTAGGAGTACTCTGCAACAGCAGCTAAATGCCCTACTGTGTGTGTGTGTGTGTGTGTGTGTGTGTGTGTGTGTGTGTGTGTGTGTGTGTGTGTGTGTGTGTGTGTGTGTGTGTGTGTGTGTGTGTGTGTGTGTGTGTGTGTGTGTGTGTGTGTGTGTGTGTGTGTGTGTGTGTTGAACACACTGCTTGGTAGACCTCTTTTGCACGATGGAGCTATCAACCTATTCATTCATGCATTCAAAAATAATGTTGAAATTGGAATAGAGAAAATGAACCATCTTGTAAAAAAGATAACATTTAATAAAAAATCATTTTAATTTCATAAAATTGAGGTGGGCATATGAAACATGACTTTTCCTGCCCCATTAGATTGCTGGTCATGTGAATCCAATTAAAATTAAAATGTCCTTCATCATTAGACAAGCCCGGAGGCAGAGCAAAATGAGACTCGCGCACAATTCACGAGGCCTACATTGCTTTTGGATTAAAAATTTTTTTTACGAATATGTGAAAGACAAATAAAGCCAATTTAGTTGGTGTTTTGTTATTGTGGCATTTGCCCATCCAAGTCTCGCTTTTGAGATGAAGCTGAGATTAATAATTTGTTAAATGGCAATGATGATCTCTTCTTAAAGCAATTCAAGGGAAATATTCATGTACAATATCGGCAGACGGTATTGTTTTATATTGTGCTTTTGTTTATGGCCTAGAGGGTGGCAGGAATTCTATTTTCCTCTGACCGTTTAACATTTTATTTATCTACACGGATGCGCCACATCAACAAAGCCATTTAGATTAGCTAACAAGGTAAATGTTTCATTAGCTTTCAAACTCATTTTGTGCTGTCAGACCCATCATTTAGGCCCCGTCCACACGAAGCCGATTTCATGGCGAAACCGCAAAGGTCTTGTACGGTTCGGCCTTCCGTCCACACGAAGCCGGCGAATCCGCTGACCGAAACCGCAAACTTCTGAAACCACCCTCGGAGGTGGTTTCAAATCTATCCGGTTTCGTTTTGGTTTCGTGTGGACGCCTGAAACCGACTGAAACCGCAAACCATGACATCATCGCCCCACCCCTCGACCTCCTAGCCAATGGCTCTTAAGCCCGCGGAGTCTCAGAAATCACAACAAAAAAGATGATGGCGGACTACAAGCTTGTAATCGTTCTGCAGCATATCATGTCCCTTGTTGGGTTGCTAAGCCATTATTTATTGAGAATCTAGTTCGCCATCGTAGAAGAGCTGTTTGTTTGTGTTGTTAGTGGTTCGGGGGGCAGCCTTAATGCGCATGCTCGCCTCTTCTTCTTCTGGATTTGTGTACCAGAAGCAGCGCCCCTTATGGGCCT
Source organism: Gadus macrocephalus (assembly GCF_031168955.1). Classification (NCBI taxonomy): domain Eukaryota; kingdom Metazoa; phylum Chordata; class Actinopteri; order Gadiformes; family Gadidae; genus Gadus; species Gadus macrocephalus. Next base: position 14,151,644 of record NC_082385.1, read on the forward strand.
GGAATGTTTACTACAGCGTTTCTACAGATCTATCCGGTTTCGCTTGGCTTCGTCTTTACGGAGATACTTCGAAACCGGATAGATCGAAACCGTAACGGTTTCGCCCGTTTCGGCTTCGTGTGGACGGGGCCTTAATGAGTCTGTTATTTTTCAGAAACCTTTGGATAACATAACCTCAAGCAATTTCATTGGATGTAACATTAACACTTAACTCTCCATAGTGCCATTTTACTTTTTAAAGTCCCACTTTTAGCACTGAATTTATCGTAATACAAGGTACGGTAATTTCAATAATACCTCATGAATGCCTGTAGGTCATTGGCAACAACATTCTCTGACCTTGGGATTTGTAAGAACAAAATCGATTGATCTCAGAAAATATATATTATCTGAAGGCCATTCTATGTAACAATGAATGCAATTTTAAGAAAAACAATATATATATATTATATATCGCTTGTTTTAATGAAATCAATCGATTAAAATGTACTTTCCATTATGGTTTCCTTGCCATGTGTTATTATTGAAGACATACTGGATTAGACATTCTGATTACTGGGCCCAGACTGGTGAATGTTAAGAATTGATAGCTCAATTCTTCCAAGCTAGCTTGATGTCATTTAAAATCCTTCCCAGCAGTGGATAATCCATGTGTCAGAAACTACCATTGGACCTGCATTAGCTAATGCTGGTCCTGCACAACCACTCCATTTCTCTCTGTCTCTCCCTCTCTCTCTCTCTCTCTCTCTCTCGCTCTCGCTCTCGCTCTCTATTTTTCTCTCTCTCTCTCACTCTGTCTTTGTCTCTGTCTCTGTCTCTCCAAAACCTCCAAATCTCTTGCTTCACAATGCATTCCATGCGCTCATTATTTTTTCCTAAAGCTCCTCTCCTTCCCCAGCTCTACCCTTGTGACCCCGTCACGTCTCCATGTTACCGCTAATGTGAACGCTCTCTCAGTGTCTGCATCTGCCCACTCACCTCCTTCCCTCCCCCATGCATCTATGACCTACTCCACCTCCTCAACACTCTCCTCCACCTCCTCCTCCTCCTCCACCTCCACCTCCACCTCCTCCTCCACCTACGCCTCCTCCTCCTCCAGCTGCTCATCCTCCTCCTGTTCATCTCTCTGTCCAGATCCCCGCGCTCCTGGATGGCGGTGCCTCCTGAGAGACGAGGAGTTTCTTCAAGCGTCTCAGGTGACGGTGATTAACATCTGATTAGACGTGATGGACAATCAGAGCCCTCGCCGATCTCATTATGAAGAGCTCTCCTCTGCCTCATTAGCACTGCGCTACCAGCCTCTCCTGTTGAGTCCTCCTGCCCTTTGTACAGCAAGGGTGTGTGTGTGTGTTTTATCCCTTTGCATGAAGGCTTTTTTGTCTTAGTTTGTATGTCTTTTTGTATTAGTTTTTTGCCTGCATGTGTGTATGTTTTGTGGGTGTGTGTGTGTGTGTGTGTGTGTTTTAGCTTTTGTGTGTGTGTGTGTGTGTGAGTTTAGATGTGTGTGTGTGTGTGTGTGTGTGTGTGTGTGTGTGTGTGTGTGTGTGTGTGTGTGTGTGTGTGTGTGTGTGTGTGTGTGTGTGTGTGTGTGTGTGTGTGTGTGTGTGTGTGTGTGTGTGTGTGTGTGTTTGGCTGGGTGGTGCTGGTTCACGTTTCAGTTGCCCCAATTGCCTTGAATTAACAAGGCTGCCCTCCAGGTGTGGAGGCTCTTACCAGTTACGGAGTGCAGGGGGGGCACCGCGGCCCACCACGGAGGGATCAGTATCCTTGGAGTGTGTTCCAGGCCGCGCTCGTGCCTGCTCAGTGTGCGGGGCGGGGCCATTTTTATTATGTTTCAATATGCTTGCATGTTTTAATATATCCCTTAGATGACATGAACATCTTTAGTGGACATAAACCTACATGATTAGTAGAAAAATAATGAAACGTTATTTAAATGTTAGTTAATAACTTATTGTACCCTATACTGTACCCTAAGATGTTACCCACTTAGTAATGCCTATGGTCAGTTCGTTTCAATGTACATATTTCACCCCCCTCCTCAAAAAACTGATTGAAATGTGCTTCAGCAGGCCTTGAACATTAAAAAGTCATGAGGATTTCAAATTGGAAAACATCCCATTTATTTTGTATTGGTTGAAACTGTTGATGGAAAAAAGGATACCTGGATTTGATTGGAGAATGGGAGTGATATCACAGTTCAGTGGTCCAGAACGGAGGGGGGAGGCTCAATGTTATTGAATTTTAATCCAATGGGCGTGCGATGCCTCGGATACAGGTGGGCAGAGGCTCTGAGGCATTTGCAGCCCGAAGGCAAAGCCTTGTTTTCCCATTCAGGGAAAGATGTACGGAATAATATCAGTCAGGTCTAATGCATGTATTCTTTGCTGCATGGTATTCAGAGGCAAAGAGAGTTTAGAATAGTAAGCTAACATTAATAAGAGCATGTTCCTTCATGAGAAATGGCGTAAAGTCTGATCTGCTGTCTCTGTGAACACATTTTGTGTTCGCCCGTTTTAGGTTGAATCAAATTGCTACTGACTGGTGCTATTCTGCTTCTTTTGGCTCTCGCTCTTATAAAGAATGAAACGACTCAATAACAGTGTTCTGTCCACTCCAACTGGCTGTGTAACTGGGTGACACAAATTAGCGTAGCTCAGCTGGCCGGGTGGTTTGAGGGTTAATCACTATCGATTAGCATTGACTGCCGATACTGGCTGCAGATACTGTCAATGGTGCTCGATTGTGATTTCATTAATATTTTAATAATGTTGTGAATGACATCCTATAATTGATGGATTTGTTTTTTAGAATTCTGAAATCAATCAACCTATGCTCCTTTTTCCTTGAACAACCACAGACTCATATATATCCAAGGGCATAGGTCATCGACGCCATTTTGTCCCTCAGTAATATCAGTAATATTTTAGGCCAAAGCCTTGGAGATACATTGCTGTAAGTCTGCTATTATTTCTACCTTGGCTCTTTGAGCATATTATTTACATTGTTATATGTGTGCATTTTTGACATATCTAAAATCTAGAAAACCTGTGTCTGCAGTTCACGGTAAAAAAACAGTTGGAGAGGTGATATATACAGATACAATATACAGGCTTAAGCTCGATGACTTGGGCCTTCATTCAAGCCTCTGAGAGATTTAAGCTACCATTCTTTTCATTCATTTTCACACATCTACGGGTTTTGTTGTGTGAAATGGAAACAAAGTTAGACGCCTCCTGTAAATGTTGGATTGAAAAAGGACAAATTTGTGTTTATGAAAGTATCTGTATCAACGAATAACTGTTTAGTCACCGTAGAGCAGAGCTCAGAAGAGCATCGTGCCCAGCATGCATTCAACTCAAACTCAACATTAATCTTTCAAGGATAAAAAACACACACAATACACTCGAGACATGGATAACTCCATGCAAACATCATCCATGACTCAGAGGGACTGGGCTCCGGAGTATCTTTTTCCCCAGGAGAGCCGTAACAAACGTACAGTGATGGGTTCAAAGCCAGGCCATGGGTCTGGGTCCGGCCCCACTGGCCGCTGTAGGGACAGGGGTTAGGGAGACTAGGGGGAAACCGCATTGTTGTGACACAGGAGCAGAAGGGAAATGGAGGGAGGGGATGGTGTTCACATTCGGTGAGCTAGGATTTCTCTGGATTATATTTTTTCCCAAGAGCAGATTTGCTAAATTGGTAATTTCTTAACCTTATAATAAGCCTCAAAATGCAATCATTTTGTTGTGCTTGTGAGACTCAAATAGAAATGTGGTTTCATACCCTGCCATTAAAGAGCACAGTTATGTTCACAGAGCTGAACCAATTTTCATGGGTCATAATCTTCAACCTCCTTCTAGTTATTAACTTTTTGATTATAGAGGAATATTTTTGTACCATGTACCTTATCTATTTTATCTATATTGCTCCTAACTCGCGCTAAAACATTTTACGTAGGAGTTTTTTCTTAAAAGTTATTCACAAAGCCGCTGAGACCTACTCTTACTAAGGATGAATCACTAAGAATGAACTAAGACTGACGCGCCGTTGCTATGGATTACGTCAATTCTCATGCACGAGTTTAGAGGCGGTCAGTTCGGTGATTGGTTGTTCAGACGAGGCCACTAAATCACTGAAAAACAAGGAAATAGCCTAGGCTAGAAATGAATTCCTATTAAGTAGTTATAGTGCAGTTAGCAGAATAGTATGGAGTCAGTTTCCTGCCATAATTCAAACCTGAAAAAAAAAGTTTCAAAGGCTTGTAAGTCTGGGTTTGAAAACTCAACACCTTGTAAAAAAGGTTTTGCAACACTGAAAAAAGAGATTATAACCTGAAAAAAAATAAAAATAAAATTCAAACATCTGTAAACATGATTTTGTGTTCTATTTTATCTTCTTCATCATTTTCACCAACACATTTTCAAAGTTCAAACAATTTCACCAGCGCATTTGCAGAGTTTCAAATCTGGCACTGTTCTAACGGTGTATTTCAGTGTTGCCCGGTTTTGAAACCTTGTAAATGGGATTCTGCAAACAGGTGTTCATACATTGAGAAATACGTTTTGAAAGGTTGAATATTTAGTTTTAAAAACTTGTAAAGGTGTACGTTTACGACATTGCAACGTATTTTTTCAGAACTGACTTTTCAGCACTGACTTTTCAGAGATTTGAGCGCAAGCTTTGAGTCACGTGAATATTGGCAGTGTTCTGACGCCACTCGTTTTGAAACTCCTGACAGTCGAATCTGAAAACGTTCCTGGGGGCGGGACCATTTAGCTCTAAACCTATTGGTTGCTCTCGGCTGACGTACATTCCAATCACATGTGCCGTTCACCGGGCTGTTCGTGATTGACAGTGCTCTGCCGATGACACGAATAACAACGGGTTGATTTTGCGGTTGATTTTGATTTCCATTTTCTGGAACCAGAGTCTCATCTCCATAGGACGCGACTAGCAAGGACGCGTCTTAGCAAGGCTGCAGCCTTCACTTTGGGAAACAGCCATGGTTCCAGAAAATGGAAATCAAAATCAACCGCGAAAGTCGCTTGTTATTTGTGTCATCGGCAGAGCACTGTCAATCACGCACAGCCCAGTGAACGGCACATGTGATGGGAATGTACGTCAGCCGAGAGCAACCAATAGGTTTAGAGCTAAATGGTCCCGCCCCCAGGAACGTTTTCAGATTCGACTGTCAGGAGTTTCAAAACGAGTGGCGTCAGAACACTGCCAATATTCACGTGACTCAAAGCTTGCGCCTGTGTGGTCAAATCTCTGAAAAGTCAGTGCTGAAAAGTCAGTTCTGAAAAAATACGTTGTAATGTCGTAAACGTACACCTTTTCAAGTTTTTAAAACTAAATATTCAACCTTTCAAAACGTATTTCTCAATGTATGAACACCTGTTTGCAGAATCCTATTTACAAGGTTTCAAAACCGGGCAACAATGAAATACACTGTTAGAACAGTGCCAGATTTGAAACTCTGCAAATGCGCTGGTGAAATTGTTTGAACTTTGAAAATGTGTTGGTGAAAATGATGAAGAAGATAAAATAGAACACAAAATCATGTTTACAGATGTTTGGATTTTAGTTTTATTTTTTTTCAGGTTATAATCTCTTTTTTCAGTGTTGCAAAACCTTTATTACAAGGTGTTGAGTTTTCAAACCCAGACTTACAAGCCTTTGAAACTTTTTTTTTCAGGTTTGAATTATGGCAGGAAACTGACTCCATAGAATACACGCATGATGACAGTTTTGTGCAGACCACGATAATGACGTTGTAGCCTGCACGTTCAAGAGAGAGAGAAAGCAAACAATAAAAATACGTAAAATTTAAAATAAAATAAATGTTATGAATGTTATTACATCAACCCACTGCTTTCACTCATAAACAACGACATCCTTAGTACACTGGATGTCTTCATCGTACACAGAAACATTTCATGTTGACCCCTGTGGAGCTCATCAAACGACGAGTTGAAGTGGCGCTGGCGTTAAGGCAACACCCGCGAGAGAGAGGGTGCGGAACATCCGAGAGAGCGGGAGGGACTTCCAGGTATGCTTTGGAGGTAGCAAAATCAGTTTCACTCATGTGGGTTTCGGGGCAAGAGAGAGGTAAGGACTACCAATAGAGGGATATCCATCCTTGAATAATGATTCTGATATCGCTTTATCAAATTTTGCTATCACAATACGTGTTGTTATCACCCCAGGGGCTGATAACTGGCGTACACAGCTCATAGGAAGTAAAGGAACGGAAATTGCATCGCGGTCGACCGGGATAAGCCTTCAATTATTGACCCAGTCTCACCCGAACATTGAACCTTTTTTTATCTATTCCATTTTCTTGGCACCTTCATTATCTTTCCTCCCTTGTCCTTTTCCTACATTCCACATCGTCCAATCCCGTCTTTATACGGATATCTTTTAAGACACAGGGAGGTGTGTGAGTACCCCCCCTCGCCCCTCTCTCCCTGTAGTCTGGGGCTCAGGGCAGAACACGCTCTCACACCAACTGCTTTAAAGCGTTGCTTCTCTCCTCCACATGTTTTTGGTGAAGTGAGCTGGATTTGCCAGTTGTTCCCTCGTTCGGTCTCGTATCAGCAGGGTCTTTTGTATGGATCTCTGGGGAGCTGGACTCACAGATGGACCCAGTGGGGGGTGGGGGGGGCACTGGGCTTCCAACCCATCAACCTCTCGACATGGCAACACTTCACACAGTTTCATCAGCGTGGCCGCGTTCCATTTATCCATGGCTGATGAAAAGCCTTTTAAACACGCTATTGTAATTGGGCCTGTGGTGTCTTTTAGGAATTGTCGTGCTCTTGTTGAAAGTAGTTTGAAACGGGTCGCTTTTAACTCACTTTCTTTGTTAAAGTATTTCGGTATGGTAACTATGAAGCAAAAGGGAGGGAATTGTATCTAACGCATAAGAGAGAATGACGTGAGCTACTTCGAGCCCCAGGCTTAGGCCCGTGGCTCTCTGCTGGTCTACCAGCAGAGAGCATTCTTGGGGAGGAAGACGTACGATGTTTACATAGCTGCCGCGGCGATTGACATCCGGCCGTTACCAGGAAAACTAAATTATGGTTAGTGAAAAACGTTATATTTGGATTGTAAAACGCATGAAAATATAAATTAATGGTCTTAATTTATTTTCTTTGGCAAATTAACATGGAATAAGCGGGATAATGCCCTTCGAGGTGTCCAAAACATTGCATTTGCCATGCATGTGCCTGCTCGTTGAAGGTAAGCCGTCCACGAGCCAAGCATATCGAACTCAACTTTATTGCCCTGCCTCTCGGTGTTTATCCCTTACAAAGGTCCACTGGCAAAAGTAGATATAAACACATATTCCATGCTTCTCTAGCCTGAATTTATTGTTTAGCTTGCAACCACGTGTTCTATAAAATGATCAAGCATTACTTGGTTTAGAGAGTACATCATGAATGTATTTGCATAAATGTTTACCTAAAGGCCCTTTCTTTTTGGAGCGCTCCCTCCCGTGGAGGCTTACCTATTCTGCGTAAACTGTTGATATAGATCTTCCCCAGTGAGCTTTTGGGATAGTTCATCTTTTTGGTATATTGAATCTCTTAAAATCAGGGACAAAATACACCTATTTAGACAGGCAGCAATACTTTGCTGCCTGAAAAATTTCATTGTCATGAGGAATAATTGTTTGTTTATATTCTTAAAACTAGAATTTATAATTTTCTGAACATTTAGACTTTCGGGAAAATGCTAAAATTATAACCAAAGTAACAGGTGTTGATAGTTATGCAACGGGAAAAAGACTGCAGTACCGAGCTTGAGCACCGGGGACCCAGTGTAAAACGTATGGGGATGATGGGGCTTAACGCTATCAAATTATAATCTCTCTATTTCAGCTGTGTAAGGGCTATTTGCTGCTCATGAATATGCATGAGAATCAACATCTGAAGAAAAGTATTTTTCACCTAAATGTTTCAAATTGGTTCACCATTTAGGCTCAATACCTGGTGTAACATGATCAGCCCAGTCAATTAGTCCTCGTATTAGAAAATCTTTCATAGTATTTCTATACCCTGTCCCTGGCTTTCCTAACCTGGACAAGCTTCCTCGCTGTCATTTTAAATCTCGCCAGACGGTGAACAATCAATCTGTCAGAAAATACCATTGGATCTGCATTAGCTCAGGGTGTCCCTTCCACTCATTTTCCTTCCTTTTGCCTATCTCCTCTTTCTGTGTGTCTCTGTCTTCTTTTGGCCCTCTCTCTTTCTCTCCCGGCTCCCTCTCTCTTGGCCCCATCTCTCCCTCCCTCCCCACCCCCCATTTTCAACTTTTTCCTTAACCAAGGCTGAACCTCTCCTTTCCGCATTGGCATGGAAAACTGTAGATCTGTTTCACTTGCTAAATGGTGACCACCACCATACCAATATAGATCAGGCTTAATTCCAAGGGAGGAAGTGGACTATGAAAAAGGCTGATGGATGCAGTCCGCAACTGTGTTTGAACATCTGCCTCACCATACACAGGCGCACACACACAGACACACACACACACACACACACACACACACACACACACACACACACACACACACACACACACACACACACACACACACACACACACACACACACACACACACACACACACACACACACACTTTCCTCACACTGTTGGGACGCGTCTTGGCGTGAAGGTCTGACTTACTGGTGCATGTAACAGCACACGACATGTCTGCACCGCAGTCTGTCCGGCTGCACTGATACACAGGGGATGGCCCTGTGGTATTGAATCATGACCTGCAGCGGGCGGTCTCATCTTATCGACACGGCAAAAGCCCCATCAGGAGGGGATATCATGGTTAGCATTATTGAAACCATTATTCATTCAGCATTGTTCTGGTCATTTTAAGCTATGAGCTACTTGATGTTGATTAATTAATTATTAACTGTAATTTTCATTGAAACAATTTTTTTTTTGTATTCACAGTGTGTCTGTGGATACCTATTGTAAAGTAATTCCATCTTTTAAACAAATAAATGCTCCTTTTATGAAAAGTGGGCAAGTGGTGCAGTTTTGCTTGGCATTGCTATCTAATTATCTGTTGAAATAGCAACAAAGGAATGGAATAGGAAAGGCTTGATTTCCATTCAGAAATAATGGAATACCAATGTGCTTCCGGTGGGTTAGCCTGCCAGATGTTGGGGCGGAGGGGAGAGAGGTGGTTAGAAAGGGAAAGCATTTCGACAGACTTGACTACACACCTCCACTGAGTGTTGCACCAGGTGCGGTGGAGAAATCAAAAGTTAACCCTGAGCATAATCCTATGTTTTTTTTATTGTTATTACCGATATCCCCTATATGGAATGACCTAAAGAGATAGTTTTTGTTTTTCTGCTAATTTATTTATTGGACTGTCTGGTGAACAGGATATATATGTTTGCCAAACAGCGCCAGAGATCTCTGTTATTGTTGTTGGGAAGTGCATTAAAACGAAGTCAAAGAGCTTTCTAGTCACCAAGTGATCCTGTTGCTTTGGTCTGCAGAACATAGAGAATATGAGAATAGGACTTGATATTTCCTTATTCAGTAGTATATATTTCTTCATACCTTAATACTATAAACAACAGTGGGCAGATACAATGTTTTGTAAATAGCGAAAGAGACCTAATGGTGCTGTAGTTTAGCTTTTTTTTGTTTAATTTGTTAGAAATGTCGTTGCCCTCCTTTAGCTGTTTGTGAAACGTGTTGTGCTAATATCTGTTTTGACAGGGTGCGCCTCTTTATGAAACAATTAAAAATTGGTGAGGGATATATAAGAGAAGCGGAGACGTGGTCTAGGGGGAAGGGTATGGGACCCATGCAGGAGCTGGGAGCGCCCCGCCGGTGTAGCCGGGGGGGTGGGCTGTGAGGAGGCAGGGCGGCAGCGAGGAGTCGCTGGACCCCCCCGGGCCAGTGGGGCGGCACCCCCTCGGTACGGAGCCAGTCTGTCTCTGTGCAGTGCCACCCTTCTTCCTTTAGGTGGTAAGTGTAACCGGTACACCACCTCACCCAGCCTCCCCAGAACTCGACAGGGACCCACCCAAGGACTGTCCAGTTGAGGGCATCTCCCCTTCTTCCTTTGGGGATTGAACACCCAAACTAGCTCTCCCGCCTGGAAATGCCGGCCTTTGCTGTTTACAGTTTCTTTTCTGACTCACCCCTGCCTTCTGCTGCTGCTCTTGGGCAAATATGTGGGCCGACTCCAGGCGACCCTGGAGTCTCCTGGCATACTCACTGTCCTTTCGCAGCAGCCCATAAAGAGGAGCAGCCAAGCATGAAAAACCCTGTACAAACTTCCTGTAATAGGAAACCAGGCCCAGGAAGCTCTTTAGCTGCTTCTGATTAGCCGGGGTGGGCCAGTGTGCCACCGCCTGCACTTTCGCCTCCATTGTGCTGATGCCCTCCCCCCCATCGTGTGTCCCAAGAACTGTACCTCTCTGCGCATAAAGTGACACTTCTCTGGGTGCAACTTCAGGCCCGCTGCACGGATCTGTTCCAGCACCTGGCGCAGGGACTAGAGGGCGGAGTCAAAGGAGCTGCCATGCGCCAGGATATCGTCCAGGTATACAAGGCACTGTTGGCAGGGGATGCCTGACAAAACCCGGTCCATCAGGCGGGCGAAGGTGGCCGGAGCGTTACACAGTCCAAAACTAAGGACTTTGAACTGCCACAAACCCCGTGCAGAAAGCGATCTTGGGTCTTGCTTCTGGGGAGAGGGGCACCTGGTAGGACCCACTGCAGAGGTCCAAGCCAGAGAACCAGAACGACCCTGAGACCAAGTCCAGGTACTCGTCACCCTGTTCACCGGCCTGTGGTCTGGGCAGAGCCGCCAGGTGCTGTTCTTTTTGGGGACCATGACGACAGCGGACGCCCAAGGACTGTCACAAGGCTCAATTACGCCTGCCTGCAGCATGTCCTCCACCGCTTGGTCACACGCCTCCTGACATGCCAAAGGGAGATGCCGGGGCCGACACTTGATAGGCCTGGCATCCCCAGTGTCGATCTCGTGCAGCACTAAGGGAGTCTGGCCCACATCTTCCTCTCTCATAGCAAAACTGTCCTGGAACTCGAGCAGCAACTGCCACAACCGCTCCTGCTGCTGGTCGTCCAGCCCCTCCTGGTTCTTTATCCATATCTCCCTCACGGTCGGCGGCGACACCCCCCCCTCCAGCCGTCGTGACTTGGCCGGGGCTGCTTGGGGCACATATGTCATGGGACTGGCCCTATGGCGTTTCCCGGACCCGCACGTGGAGTGGGGCAATCTCTGACCAAATGTCCAGGTTGGCCACAACCCCAACAGACTCTTTGGTCGGGGCGCTGTCGTATGCGTGACGGCTGCAGGCTGCAGGCCCTTATCAGTTCCGTCATTTCTGTCACCCACGCCGGCTTTTCCTCCTCCGCTGGGTCCCGGGCTGCGACGGCTGCTCTCCCTGCTGGATAACTCCCTCTTGGGCCCCCCTCAGCGACCGCGCCCCACACGATTTCCCTCTCCACGGCCATCTCCAAAGCCGTCTGTAGAGTACTTAGATGCTGTAATTGCACCTGGACACGCAGCTCCGAAGGAAGGAGGGCTCTGATGAACTGGTCCCGTGCCAACTCACTCGGCACGCTGGGGGGCATGTGTGCATATGCCCTACGTGTCAGGCTCTCAATGTCGTTAGCCAACACCCTCAGCAGCTCCCCCGGCTTCCTGCCACGGTTACCAAGTTCATTACGCTGGAGCTCCGGCTTCCCACATTGTCCAAACTGCCTAAATCATAAAACAAAACCTCTTTCATTTTAAAATAATAGTATGTAAATATGTTAAATAGGCCTCAATCTTTGTTTTACTTTTACAATGTTCCTATATAGGCTATTTTATAGCTTACATACTGATATTTTAAAACAGAAATGCACAATACATCCTGGGATATTTAACGGTCCCAAGTCCACACAAGTCACCATCGATGCATCCTCGCTGAAACGGCCAATTCAAGAATGCATCAAGAACACTTCCGGGTTTTACGACAGTACTTCCATTGATGCGTACTTTGAATTGCAACAGTACTTGGGCTACGACAGATGACGTTTCACAAGAACGCAAGTACATAAGTACAGAAAAGAACGCAAATTGAGAAACGGCCCCTGCTCCCTGGCTTCTGTCTAAACGCCCTGACTTCCTCATTTGCTCACAATCGTCTCCTTTGGCCAATAGAAGCGCATCAACAGATGCAATTAAGGAGCAGATAAGCCTCTGTGTCGCTCTCACCGCCTGTGAGAAGGTGAAATCCTCCCCCTTCTCACTGTCTCGCATTGGAGCTATTGTTATTATTATATTGTGTGTTTGTGTATATATATATTAGATTGGGCTGGTGGAAGTTAGTCTTCCGTCCCGGTAGGGGGCAGTATAGTAATGTAGCTTTAGGTGAAGAATGTTCCCCCCCCCCCCTACTAATGGTCTGGCCCATACGGCCTTGATTGGGCCAAGTGGCATTTCCCTATTTAAGGGCTGCTCATTTGGTGTTTGGGGGCTGAAGGTGGTGCTGGCTTGACGTGAGGCCAGTACGAGAGACGTATGGTTAGGTTAGGCTATGCTATGTTATGTTATGTTACCTGAGTTTATGTTTGCTGACGGATGGAGTCATTTCCTTTTCATTTGAAACGTTTCATTTGAAACGTAGCCCTCATTTTTGCCCACACTCGAAATTCCCAGTTGGCCGTATCCCAGATATGTGGGGCGACCACGCCGGTCCCTCACATTTGGTGGCAGTGGTGGGATCTTTTTTTCGACGCTTCTGAGAAACTGGAGAGACGAGGGGGAAGACGAGGACTCGGTGGACAACGAGGACGAGGCCGAATCTGGCGACGAATGGAGCAGAGGCTGTCCAGAGGGGTTCTACTGGAGATGGAGGAGGAAGACGGCCATGGTGAGGACCAGGCATCCGGCGGAGACCCGCCTGAGGAGTTGGACCTTACCGCAGTGCGTAGGCTCTTGGAGCGGGAGGCGTCCAAGCAGGAGCAGCGCTGGAGGAGTGTCCAGATGCAGCTGAACCAGCTCAGGGAGGACGTCGAGGCTGACCGGAGGCCTTCATCTGCACCAGCACCTGCACCAGCACCTGCACCAGCAGCGCCCGTGACCTGGCCCAGGGCGGCCATTCCCAGGCTGGAAGAGGATAAGGACATTTGAGCAGTACCTCATGACATTTGTGAGGTTAGCAATGGCTTTGGCTGGCCAAGAGAGGATTGGGCCGTCTTTATAGTACCCTACCTCGCCGGCAAAGCACGCAGCGCCTATGTGGCGATGAACATGGGTTAGGCCACTGATCCCCTTGGTAAAGCGGCCTTTTCTGTGATTGTGTAACAGAGGCTGCTAAGGGGGAGACAGGGGTCGTGACCCCTTCGTTGTGGATCACTGCGCCTCACAGTGGCTGGATAGCATGAAGGACTCGAATGCTCGCATCACCCGCTGGTTCTTGGCACTGCAGCCATTTCATTTCACGGTGCAGTACCGGGCGGGAAGGCAGAATACTGTGGCAGACTTTTTGTCTCGCCATCCTGTTGGCGAAACTCCAGAGGTGGTGGGAAATGTGAGAAGGTGAAATCCTCCCCCTTCTCACTGTCTCGCATTGGAGCTATTGTTGTTATTATATTGTGTGTTTGTGTATATATATATATTAGATTGGGCTGGTGGAAGTTAGTCTTCCGTCCCGGTAGGGGGCAGTATAGTAATGTAGCTTTAGGTGAAGAATGTTCCCCCCCCCCTACTAATGGTCTGGCCCATACGGCCTTGATTGGGCCAAGTGGCATTTCCCTATTTAAGGGCTGCTCATTTGGTGTTTGGGGGCTGAAGGTGGTGCTGGCTTGACGTGAGGCCAGTACGAGAGACGTATGGTTAGGTTAGGCTATGCTATGTTATGTTACCTGAGTTTATGTTTGCTGACGGATGGAGTCATTTCCTTTTCATTTGAAACGTTGCTCTATTTTTTTGTGAATGTTTTGGAGACATTAAAACTTCACCTTTTCTTAGTCCTCAGTCCATTGCCCTCATTTTTGCCCACACTCGAAATTCCCAGTTGGCCGTATCCCAGATACGTGGGGCGACCACGCCGGTCCCTCACACCACCCTTCCCCTTTTCCCACCCCTCTATTTAAGCTTTAATTACAACACGGCCGGGGTAACCATGCAGACAGGCCCGGGCCCCGATCCCCCTCCCCCAGGATTAATACGTGGACGGGCTCCAACACGCCCATCTCTGAGGTGTGATAATGGCCAGGGGAAGGTACCCGAGAGACGGAGATGGCAAGAACGCCAAAATGGGGTCCAATGATTTTCAGCATGTATTATGAGTTTTTTTGTCCTGGAAGTAATCTCTGATCCGTTCAGACTCTCGAGAAGCAATCACTTTAATCTGGATCGGTGTAACATACCGATGGACAACTTGCCATTGCATCGTTTCCTCGTAGAGACATAAAAACAACGACAAAGGAGTACGGGTGAACTCATCTAAGGAGAGAGAAAAAGGAACACCACGTTCACACGGGTTTCTGGTCCGATGTTTGCCCAGAGAACTTGCTTTCATTGATACCCGGGACCACTGTTCCTCCAGCGGAACACAGCAGACCGACGTGATGAACCAAACTACATTTCCCAGAGAGAATTGCGCCATCTGCAGAATTTGTATTCCATTTCAAACAAAGAGACTCTGGGGAGGGCACTTAGAGGAGCATGAGGGCCACAAAGCACCATTAGTTTGTGCTCAATTGGATCGAGAGTGAGCGTGCCCAGATGGAAAGGGTGAAAAAAAGAGAGAGGGTGGTAAGAATTGAAAAAGACGAGGGGGGAGATTGAAAGATAAAGTGGCAGAAGAAAAAATAAAAGATGGAAGAGGGTTTCAGGAGACGGTACAGACTAGTCATTATTTGGTTGAAGAGGAGAGTAAAGAAGAATAAAAAAAGGATTGGTAAGGAACGCGGACAAACCTGGGAGTCGGCTGAGTAAGATGGATGAGAGGAGGGAGGTGAGAGAGAGAGGGCGAGAGAATTGACACAAAGAGAGAGGGAGAGAGCGGTTTGATTTAGAGACCACAGAGAGGGAAATAGAGTTGGGGAAGCCTTAACGGGAGCAGGCTAAACAGCCGCGGACAGGTATAGCAGTGAAGAGTTGTCACCTTCAAGGCCCTGATACCGTAAAACACTCTGCTCACGCTCGCTACTGTCACCGTCGTCACAACGCCTCTCCTGCCCCAAACACACGCTAGTGGGGCACGGACATGCCCTGCTGCTGCTGCTAGAGGCCCACCTCCTCTCTGCAATATTTGACCCGCAGGCTCGCAGGGGTTTGGGTTATTTTAGTATGGGGCATTGTTTGAGGGAACGAGGATGAGGAGCGCGGATGTGGGTGTGATGGATGGGAGGAGGGAGGGAGGGATGGAGGGAGTGAGGGAGGGAAGGAGGGAAGGAAGGGGTCGAGCTGAGCTATAGTTAATTGGTTGGATAGATGGATGGATGAATGAATTGATGGATGGATAGTGATCATTTATTCCAACACGTAAACACACACACAGTTCACCAGACGACACAGGATCTTAGCATTTATAGATGCCTGAATCTCATATGCATTATATTACAGTATTTATAAGCATATTCTGAGCTTCTCAGTTTTATTGGAACCAGATACAGTCCACTTCCTGTGTTGTGACCAGGATAGGCATTGACGGGATTTGACAGCCTTTTCCGTTGTTCATTCGCACTTTTTAACTTTAAGAATTTCTGAAAACATAATGGCTCTGCGACACTTATCGAGATTTCAAAAATACATTTCTACTCTGTCATTTACGGATTTTGGTTTGGGTCGGCGATTTTCCCCACTCAGGCTTCTGCGTCGCTATAGCAACAAGTCAGCTTCCAGCCACATGGAATGCTGTTGTCAGTGGTTCGAGAAGGTTGATCATTGAATCCCTTTAATAAGTTAAATGGTAATCCAGATCTCAACAGTATTCTATATTGACTCGGTTGTGGTAATATATACATTTGGAGACCATAAAATCAATCCTTTGAGGAAACTGCGTGTTCATTTCGAAGCATTTTAAACCATGAAATCTGCGATGTGCCACAATAGGTACCGGTATTATATGTCAATGTTGAAAATGAATACCTCAACTGCAGCTCGCAGGACAGGACAGCTTCTAATCATTTGTGGGACGGTTCTATAGATTGTCCTTGAGGGAAACATGAGAAAAGGGGTGACTAAGGACGCCTTCCATGCAGCAGAATGGATGTAACACACCACATACATGCACGCACACACATGTACACACACACGCGTGTTCACACCAAACGGGCACGCACACGCATGTATGCCAAGTATCCCAGGTCTAAATAACAGGCAACACATTTATTTTCGAAAGACTTGAATAAAACAGACCACTTACAGTCTTTTAGATATTTTCAAATCAAAACCTTTCTCAGAATTCACAAGCACAAATGAACGAAGCCCACTTAAATCAAAGCCCTTCCTAGTCACGATCGAGTATCGGACTGCTCAGATCTGTCTGTGTGTGTGCACGTGCCTGTGTGAGTGTGACGTGTCCCTAGCAGTAGTTCTGAAGCTGAATTAGCCGTGTTTCATGTCTGCGGGCGAACAAGCCTTCTGTGAACAAACAGCTCACTTCAGGGGCCCGTGTCGACATGAGGGTCCAACATGGCCGCGTGTCGGTGGGGGACGGAGCCCGGCACTGTACACTGAAGCAGAAGCCGCCGTCTTCTGAGACAACGCGCTCACGGCCGCTGTCGGCTCTAATTAAGTTATGAGAGAGAGAGAGAGAGAGAGAGAGAGAGAGAGAGAGAGAGAGAGAGAGAGAGAGAGAGAGAGAGAGAGAGAGAGAGAGAGAGAGAGAGAGAGAGAGAGAGAGAGAGAG
Source organism: Gadus macrocephalus (assembly GCF_031168955.1). Classification (NCBI taxonomy): domain Eukaryota; kingdom Metazoa; phylum Chordata; class Actinopteri; order Gadiformes; family Gadidae; genus Gadus; species Gadus macrocephalus. Next base: position 14,168,575 of record NC_082385.1, read on the forward strand.
AGAGAGAGAGAGAGAGAGAGAGAGAGAGAGAGAGAGAACTTTCTGAACAGGATCTTTCACAGAGGCGGTCACTTCCACATGCTCCGGTTTCGTCAGCTTTGTTTGGCGTTAAGATATATATACTATTTCACCGGAGGCGACAGTATGAACGTAGAGGAATTCATTCCTCCATCTCCGCGAAGAGGGTCTATTATGTAACTCACTGTCAGCCTCTCTTAAGACCATTGAGATGTCAGAAAGGCTGGACAGCGAGCACATGCTGAAATGTGAGAGTGGATTGCAGCCGACCCCTAATGTCCATTAGGTCTGATTGATTTCTGGACTCCAAGCCGGCTGGGTCTCGGTTGGCCACTGGCACAACACTGTTAATTAGCTCTCTCTCTCGCCCTTGCTTGCTCTCTCTATCTCTTGCTTGCTCTGTATCTCTCTCTCTCTCTCTCTCGCCCTCTATCCATCTCGCCCGCTCTCTCTCTCGCCCGCTCTCTCGCCCGCTCTCTCTCCTTTTCTCTCCCTTGCTCTCACTCTAGCAAATAATTTAGGCCACCCCATAGCCCCTATCGTTCTCTTTCTACAATCACTTCCACAACCAAAAGCATTTAGTATGCAAATCATCCGGAGATGCGTGCGTGTGTGTGTTTGTGCGTGCGTGTGTGTAAGTGTGTGTGGAGAACAATAAGTGATTGAGTCAATCTCATGTGCATTCTGTGGCGGCTGTCTCTCGGTTGAGACGGGAGCGTCTGAGGGGGCAGATGAGTTGACACATAGTGTCATACGTCCTCAGTAAGCTTAAGATGAAGCAGAGATTGAGTCTGAAGGACTCAGCGTGAGCGACGCTATTGTGGGGAACATTGCAGGGACATAAGGTATTACAGCTGCTTCAAGGCGGCTAACAAGTAGCTAAATCCCCCAGAATAAGGGGGTCGACGAATCGATTTATAATGGGCTGCAATCCCAGCATGCCTTGCTGTGTCAATGCAGGAGGATATAAATCTGATATCCATGCAGAGATCCTTTGATCACCAAGGCCATTGATTGCATTGGGTGAGATTGCATAAGGTGTCAAATGAAACAGGAATGGTTAACTAGCCTAGGAGTGGCGGTATTTGATTAGGGCTTGATAGATTGCATTAAAGCCTGAGGGTTAAGCCGCTGTCCGCAGGTCGTGTAGAGATGTAGGGGATGCTATTGATCCCGTCGTTATCTGGTTTAATGTCAATCTGTGTTTCCTATTTTTTTTTATTATTGACTACCACACAAATAACAAATAACACAATGTTAGTGAATTAGCGATAAACACTGGTACTTGGTGAGTGTATTAATTTATGGAGAGCAATGAAAACTACACCATTGCTGACAAACCTGTTTTAATACATGCAGACCCACACACTCACACGCACGCACACGGAGACACATTCACACATGCATAAACAGAGGCACACGCACACACCAACACACTATTCAGAGTTCAGCGCGGACCTCTCCTGCTCTCATGTTTTTAAAATGAGGTGATGACCTCACCTTGACCTCCCTAACTTTGTCTTCTATTTCCTGCGCCGCTGCGACTCTCTGGAGTTTCATTAGAGTGATTGTGGTTGATAATGGAAACTATATTCATTTACAGACTCTTGTGAATATAACACACTTAGCATTTCTCATAAAAAAACAGAGCCGCCGCCGTCACATTTAATCAGTCATTTACAGCCCCGGCCTGAGACTTTTGCAGACCGTTTCTCATCCGCAAGCTAACGGCAAAAGGGAGGTTGTGATCGGGGAATTCTCGCTGCAGTCAATCAAGAATAGTAATTTAAGCTTTTATTGAACTTATGTTCGAATCTAGAGGCGGGTGCTAGAGTGTTCCTGACACCTTGATTAACCTTCGATTGGTTCTCTAACGAGGTGGTCGGGGGTTTGGAGAACGGGAGTCTTCTGCCGGAACTCCGGTGAGACACATCGGTTAGTCTGATAAAGGGTTATGACGCAACCCCAGTGTAAGTCTCCCGTCTGCCGCTCACTAAACCGACCGTTTCCTCCGTTCCACCAGACCCAAGAGCACCGCCCCGTCTGAACGACAAGTGCTTCTATTGTGATCCACACACACACACCCAAATCCACACACACAGCCGTTGGAGCGATGACGCCGTGTCCTTCTGTACTCTGGGTGTTTGTCATCGTTGTGAATATTCCACCGTAGCGACCTCCAATAAATTAGTCCCCAAAACAACAACAGCAACGTGTGTGTACCACAAAGGCACCACGTCGTGCCGCACACTCGGCCATGCGCTTGCTCGCTCACGGCCGCTGATGGGCACAGACCACAATGTGTGCGACCAGGGGAAAAGAGAATTTTCTGGCACTTGTGTTTGTGCTGCGTGCTGTGTGTGTGTTGGCAAATGCGCTACGCTTGACAAATGCGCGCATCCATTGTGGAAAGATCACAATGTCTTTTTGTTATGTTGTGTTTTTCTAATTTCAAACATTAGGTTGGATGGGGAAGTAGTGGTGTGGAGGTTCCATTGGGATGATAAAGAACTCTGTTGCATTTTTTCATAAAGCCATTAGGGGCCCCTTTCTTCTTAGTGTGCTGGAAGACATAGAACCGCGCAGTGGATGGGGGATTGAGGACATACAGGTCATGTGACTCATAGGCCAAGCACTGTTTGTTGCCACCAATGGTTATGAAATGTAGCACAGCATTGATGATCAAGTTGTATCTCGGCTGTAGGTATGATTCAAGAGTTTTTATTTGGGTGTAAGTTGTTAGAAAAGGCAAAGCCATCCGTCAGCTGTTAGTGAGTGAAATGTGCTGTGGGAATATCTGGTTTGAGTTGGCTGTTTGAGACCATTTAGATTCAAGAACGCTTCCGGTGGAGTTCTGACCAATCAGGGTGTCTCTTCCTTGATTGGCTCGGGCAATCAATTTGCCTGTCAATCACAGATGCGTGAAATGCCAACCCTTGAGAAAGAAGGGGAAGGAGAAGACGTTTTTGGGAATTCTCCTGCTCTTTTTTACCACTCTCGAGCCTTACCTACAGCAGCATTAATGGTTGAATCAAATTGATCTGTTAAAGAATTTAACGGAAAGCTGAACTCGAAACCTCACATCCTTTTATTCTCTAGTGGAGTTCCTTTATGAATAAATATGCTTTCAAAAAAACATTGGCGGATAATGACACAAGATATAGCGATGATATCAGCCCCATTATACGCCATTTGCCTAATAAGACTAAAATGCATACATTACGGTAATATAGAAAATGCTAAAATGCATGCTATTAAGAAAGAGCCAAAATGGATTAACCTGAATGGATTGTAAACCTTCTAAAGAGCCAGGATTGTCACAATTTATTCATAAATGTGTTTAATAATGGAGTTCCATTACATGTGTTCTGTGTTAATCATAACACATGTGTTCACAACGTTATCCCAGGGAACGTCATACTGAATGGAATACGAACGGCAGTAGTATGTTGATGGTGTGTTAGCACCGTGTGCGCTGTGTCAGGTTGTGGGCCTCTGGTTGTACTCACAGAATGTGTAGCATAGACAATTGTTTTAATCAGGCTGTCGTTGTTTTGAGCCTGTCTTTGTGTTTTGCCCTCAGAATGGATCAAAAGGCTGGATAATTGAACAAAGCCAGAGACACCCACACACTGACACACTTCACAGACACACACTCACAAAAAAACACTGACATGTCTGTCCGTGATGGCCATGCTCTCAGCTCTTCTATCAGCTTTGTGTGTTCTTTGACAAGAGACGGCCGTGTGGGCGGGCGGCCTGGATGAGCTCTCGTGTTTTGAGGGAGAATGAACTAAGAAGTATGTTCTGCCATTTCTACAGTTCCTTTGATGTCCCTCTCAGATGCGCCCCGGGGGGGGGGGGGGAACTGGAAAATGGCGGGAGATGGGCTGGGGGGTGTTTGTAAGCAATTGGTATTTTAGAACTGGAGTAGTAAGCAACTGGTATTTCATAACGCACACTGCTATGGAGCTGGAAGAACTCGCTGAACATAACGCCTTGGCGAGCGGATAGCATTCGATATGCTGTTGTATCCTGTTTTCATTTATTGAGTCCAGTGTTAAATCGCAGCACAGTAGTATTGGGCCAAAGTGCCGTGTAAGTGTGTATAAGTGTGTGCGTATGTTAATCAAGATGGTCTTTAGATAGGGGAGCATTCCTTCTCAAACTGGTAATAAGCCGGTCGTCTCATGCTTGGTGGAATATAAATAAATACCTCTCCTCTCCTCGAGGTGTAAGATATTTTAAGTATTTTCTTGAAATCGCTCTGGGATAAGTCTTCATGGGTCACATTTGGTTGATCTAAACCATTGGTTCTCAAAGTGCGGCCCGCGGGCCAATGGCGGCCCGCGGAATCATTCCTGGCGGCCCGCAATGACATACATAATTATGTAAGTTATCAATATTAATTTAAACAAATATAAATAAATATAAAGAGAAAATTCGACTCTCTCTAGCTTTCAATTAAATCCTTTTAAATTTTTTAGTTTTAATCCGGCTGTACATTACTTTGAAAGGGTGAACCTCAGTTTCATGATTTAGACCTCACTTGACCTCACTCCCAGAGGTCCACGGTGCGGGTGCAATGTTTTTTTTCACCACTGGGATGCTGACGGCGTTTCCCGCCAACATTTTCTTTCCTTTGGCGGCCCTCAGTCAAATTTTGGGTTCCTAAATTGGCCCTCAGTTGTCAAAACTTTGAGAACCCCTGATCTAAACAGATGCTCCCTCGGTGCCTTCCTCTCTATCACCCACCCTTCATCTGCTCTCCCTCCACCCCCGGATCCTCTGCTCTGCTCACCTCTGCACCGGAAGGCAGACCACTCCATCTGCTGCCGCGTGCGCCGCACGCCTCCACCCATACCTACAGACACTAAACCATACCATGACATCAGCCGCTTTAATTAATGGACTGTTGACTATTGCCAGACTCTATTTATGTTGTGTATTCATACAAATAGTCTGTTGCCTGCATACTGATAAACTTGGGTCTTCAATGCACACACACATGCATGCCATCACATGCGTCGTCACACACGCACACACGCGCGATCACACACAGACACACACACACACACACACACACACACACACACATACACACACACACACACACACACACACACACACACACACACACACACACACACACACACACACACACAGAATCACACTCCTCCTTCACAAGCAGAGGGGAGGGTTGTAGTGTTTTTTTCCCCTGTTTACGAAATGAAAACCTTGACAAAAATGATAAATGCGATTATCTTCCATTATATTATGATTTTGTTTAATCATACCGATTAACAGATTATCGATACAGTTTGCCAACCTGGCAACCATGTTGCGTTGCCTGGTGTCATGTAAGGAAACTATTGGCAACGTCTGTGATTGGTAATGGTGCTTATGCTGAGTTGTGACCGTTGATGATTAGATTTGAATGAAATGGCCGTGCAATATAATTTATTTAGTTATTTATACAATTATGTCATAAAAGGAAATCGGAATGCATTGATTGTAACTTTACTGATTAGCTAATTGCCGAAGGGATTAAAAAAATAAAATTAAATGTGTAATGCCATGCCACTGCTACAACTGGAGGGGGTAGTGGGGTTGGAGGTGGTGGAGGGGGTGGTGGTGTTGTTCAGTAGTGGTATTAGTGGCTCTTAATGCGATCGGGAATGGGATATGTCGGCCGAGCAAAAGTAGATGCGATTAGAGGTTCTGAATGTCATGGGAGATTCCGGCCCTTCTGATGATTATAAGATAATAGATCAGTCCCTCGAAATGAAGCAATGATCTTGGAAATGAGTCGTATTCTCAAAATGCTGTTGTGATTATGCTTCTCATCGCTGCTTGTTGAAGGATTTAATAGTGCAAGAGCCCGTTTTAGGATTGGCCGGTCTCTTATGTTGAACCTCTCTCTCGCTCTCTCTCACACCCCCCCCTGTCTTTGTACTAGTATTCATGCATGCTTGGTACTGACTTTTTCTATGAGATGCATAGAAGCTGACTGAACAATCTTCCAGTGTGTGGTGCGTCAGACATCAGTGATCTGCTAGATTGCTGTTACGTATCTATGCTGAATTATTGAAATCGCAGTCGCTGCTTTCTCGGCGTTGTCAAGTTAAACTACTACTTGCTGTGAAATTAATTTTGAAAGGATTTTATTATTATTATATTTTTATTATTTTATTGTTTTTATTTATTAAGAACCTGCGGATATTTTTCACATGTAAATAATATTTACTGCACCTGCTTCCCAAGCTATAACACCATTGTTTGTACCAACACACTTCTCTACTGTGCACTTGTTACACTAAATGCGTGCGATAGGATCTATGTTTGTGTCTGGGTGTCTGGGTGTGTGTGTGTTTCTGATAGTGTCTGTGTGTGTGTTTGTGTGTGTGCGTGTGTGTGTGTGTGTGTGTGTGTGTGTGTGTGTGTGTGTGTGTGTGTGTGTGTGTGTGTGTCTGATAGAGAGTGTGTGTGTGTTTGTGTCTGGGTGTGTCTGTATGTGCGTGTGTTTCTGATACTATGTGTGTGTTTGTGTGTGTCTGGGTGTGTGTGTGTTTCTGATAGTGTCTGTGTGTGTGTGTGTGTGTTTGTGTGTGTGTGTCTCGGTGTGTGTTTGTTTCTGATAGAGCTATCACTCAGCCCTATGGCAGTGACATCTTGTTGTTCCACCAGACCGGCAGGACGTATCTGGGGCTCCCTTGTGTTATTGCTAGGCTGACCCAGTGTTCATAGATCACCGTGGGAACTGCAGAGTGAACGGAACACTCCTGGTCGCGGAGACGACCGGGAAAGAACCAGAGGGTGTGGGAGGGGGGGGGCGGGGTCAGGTGTATTGATGTTAAAATATGTAAATGAGCTTGATCACTCAGAGTTTAATTTTACAATTAAATAGAATGGCCCATCTAATGATTAGAAATGGGTCAGCAATAATATGACATCATCAATCATAAAACATGATGTACCAGAGAAGCCAGAGATGTCTCTGTGTTAATAGAGCTCAGTGAGGAAATACAATACCATTGAACAATCGGCCCTATCCCCCCCCCATCGCCCCGCTCACTCTGTCTCACCACAAGTAAGACACCACAAACTGTACACAAATGAACAATTCCTCTGGTTGTAGGTCCTGTGCTGGTGTGGGGCCCGGGTTCAGCGGTGTCTTCCTCTGATGATTAGGGCCCTCGCATGGGGGCCCACGTCTGTGCTTTGTGTTTAACCAAACATAAACATGCCATCTCACTGCACCCGGCGCTGAACAAATGGAGGCACTCTGTAGCAGGCCAAGGCTTCGCCTGCAGCTAGGCGCTTTCAAATTAAAAGCGTGTCTCGTTATTCGGGCTCCGGAGCAAAAAGGGAGGGAATGGGAGTGTGCCGCAGTGTGGGACGAGGCAAGACAGGGTGCCAAACTGTGTGATTTACAGCAGAAGCACACACGTATGCACACAGACACACATCAATGCAGACCCAGCATGCACAACCACAGACACATACACACCCATACATGCACACACCCACACATGCAGACACACACACACACATAAGTAAGCAATCCCCAGGGATAGACACTGACAGAAACACATGCATATGAATGCATGCACATACACAAATCTCCTCCCCTCAATCTAGAATATCCTTCAGGAGCGGGAGAAGGATTAGATCGATCCAGAGACAGAGAGAGAGGGAAGGACAGGGTAGGAAGCTGAGGAGATGGGTTAAGAGGGGGGGGGGGGGGGAAGAGATGGAGAGAGAGAGAAAGGGGGGGTGGGGGGTGGAAGGGAGTGAGCTCTGTAATCCTGGTGGGGTTGGATAGAGATACAGCTACCTGGCCTTCTGAAGGCTTCACACTAACCGTGGACAGGTTTCCCCTGTTATCCTGAGGGATTTAAATACAGTGTAATCACCTCCCCACCTCCACGGGATCCAATCACGCGTCAGGAATACCAATCAGAAGACACAAGCACACGCTGGGAGACGGCAAAGTGGCTCTTTGGTTGGGTTTACATTACAATATGAGAATGTTGACCTCTTTCACTGAGAAATTATCATTAACTTACCTCCTCTGAGTGGGAAAATACTGCTGCTTATGTTCTGTGCCACGCATGCAGTTTTTGATGATGGTTCAATACAACACAGTAAGTAAATACTAAATCTTTGAAAATGAAATGCCCCAAACCATCTATTATTAGTATTAATTAATTAATTAATTAATTAATTAATTAATTAATTAATTAATTAATTAATGTATCTATTTATTCAATATATTATTTATAAAAAAATTATTTGAAGGTGAATAATGAGCCGGGGAAATCAAACAAACCCAAAATCACACAATCCGGAATACCACAACTGTAATGTTCAGATAAAGGCACTGTGACCTTGAGTATAGATAGTGACCGTGTGCCTTTGTGTGTGTCCCAGGGTCCAGGGGTGAGGCCCTCCAGTCCGGGACCCTCCCCCGCTTCCTGCAGGAGCCCGCGGACGCCTACATCATCAAGAGCAACCCCATCCAGCTGCGCTGCCGGGCCCAGCCCGCGCTGCAGATCTTCTTCAAGTGCAACGGGGAATGGGTCCATCAGAGCCAGCACCTGGCCCAGGAGCACACCGACCTGGGCACCGGTATGAGCACAACGCACACATGCACGCACACACACACGCACCGAGCACGCACGCATGCACGCACACACGCACTACTCACACACACACTCATTCACTCGCTACCTCGCTCACTCACTTACTCGCTCGCTCATAAACTGACTTACTCACCCACTCAGATAGACACACACACATGCAAACTCACACAAGACTGGATACTTACACACACACACTTGATTCAGTGTACCGCAGGGTTGGAAAAAAAACACTACAGCTATATATACAGTTTACACACAGGATCAGATCCCAGTGCACTACACTGTGCAGTGAGGCATGTACAGACACACACACACACACACACACACACACACACACACACACACACACACACACACACACACACACACACACACACACACACATACACCTATGCAGTCATGCACGCTCATGCGCGCACACACTCGTCATAGACACAACCTCCAACTTCAACTCAACCCTACGCATATAAAGTACACAATTCTTGTACGTGCATACACACACCTACACACATTACACACACCCACACACGCACACACACACACACGCACACACACACGCACATATATAACCTCTAGCTCCAACTCAATCTCGCTTGTCTAAATTGCTCAGTTTCACATGAGGGTGAGAAGGTCTGAAGATGGAGCTCAGATCCTCGGTGGGCAGGAATCACAGCTTACAGGATGGATCCTGCATAAGGAGCCTATTGACTACGCCTCAGGCTACACCCAACTGCCGGCCCCCTCCACCCTTAAAGTATATATCTGCCTGGCTACATTAGCTCATGTGTCACGTTCAATATGACGGTAATAGGAGCACAGTAGCCCCCCAGCCATAAAAGGCTTTTATTGTTAGATTGTTCGATACCCCATCGTCTTTGAGTGCCTGAGAGATGATGAAGATTGGTTGGCTGGTGTGTGATGCAACCCGTTGAAATGCGGGCCGCGGGTTTGAACCCAACTTCATGTGGCACCATGTTCGCGCTGAAAGAATTGAACAGGATCGACCCGATCTTGATCAAGATTGGATTGCAAGCGAGAAGAGTGATCATGATGACAACCGTGGAATTAAACACGTCGACTTGACGACCAGGAGAACAATGGGCAAAATCACACATTCACAGTTAAATTGGTGGAATCAAAACTTTCACTCCAATTTGTGATAAATGCAGCAATCCTGAATTGGATAGAATCACGAAATACGTGAAGGGTTACGACACAAAAAAGTGTGGCCTCAAAATACCGTTCCTAATTGTGAATGTGAAGGCCGTGACCAACGAGCCCGATGGCTATCTGCTGTTTGCAGCCGAGACCCGGTCGCTACGTCTTCACTTGCCCGTTCGTTTATAGACCCGCTTCCATATATCTCCTTATCACCAGTCACCATCCTTGCGCTCTCTACTTCTGTCTCTCTCTTTCTCTCTCTCGCCATCTCTCGCCCTCTTTATCGCTCTCTCTCACCCTCTATCGCCCTCTCTCTCTATCTCACCGTCCTCTGGGACAGATGGGGCAGATAGGGGATGAAATGAGAGAAAGACGGGGGAAAGAACGGGAGAGGAATGGGTAGGGGATGGAGGGAGCGAGGGAGAAATTGTGAGAGAGATAAAGAGAGATGGAGAAAGAGAGACAGAGTGGCTGTGAAAGTGCGGGGAGGGCAGCAGAGAGAGAGTAAATAGCAGGCAATGCTGCTTCCCCCCCTACACACACACACACACACACACACACACACACACACACACACACACACACACACACACACACACACACACACACACACACACACACACACACACACACACACACACACATTCACACTGCTGCCAGACATTGAGAGATGGATCTTTATTCTTGACTAGCATGCCAGGGGACTGAAAATAAGAAACAAGTTGAAGTGCCCAAATATATATATATATATTTTTTTTTATTCAGCACTTTCTGATCTCATCTGCAGCTGATATAAGATATATTTGCATAGAGTGCGCCAAGTAATGGGCTGGTCATGCTGTGATGTCAAATAGAGTGTGTGTATATATAGTCACATATAGCCTCATATTTGTTATATTTAATTTACGACTCTTTAATGGTATTTGTAGGACCACTTGCAGCAAAATAATGTACCTGTTTCCGTAAATGTTAACAATTGACAAGTACTGTAATACAAACTAACTAAAATTACATATTTTATCATGTTATTCCAACTTCTAATGCAAAATAAATAAAATAGCTATCATGAATAAATGAAAGATTAATCATGGACCAAATAGAATACTACAAAAGGCATAATTTATGTCCTGACATGTTATTAAATAAACATGATAGTCCATGAATCCGGCAGTCATTGCCAATTCCATATGCATTGCTTGAATACAAACATATGCAAAATAAATGTCTACCTTAGTCAATCATAATGTAATGAACATACATTATTCAAAAGTCTGGATTCTTGGTTAATAACCTCTGCACTGCTACCGTCGTCCCCACATATTCTCGTTAACCTTCAACGTGGAAGTATTACAATGTTCACAGAGTAATAGGGAAACAGGCCAAATAACTGTATTAATCATGAAGGTAGCATTACACAAACTGTTGGGATCCGTTTTATATTGAAACTTGCTATGTGTGTACGTATACAGAATTTGTTTCTATATATTCAAACAAAAAAAGTGGCTCAACTTAATGACTAAGGACAAAAGAAGTACATGTCAATAAATCAATCATTTATGATACAAAGTTCAGGAAATAGTTCCTAATCATAAGGATGTGTAGGGTGAAATGACTGGGAGGGTGTGAATACTTCAAAAATAATAATATACTAGAATATATTCAATTTCCTCTAGGTAAAACCATGTCTGGCATTAGACCCTGTTATTATTGGTTTTACCTGAACACAAATCTAGCTATACAGTTATTTATAGTTCTAATACTGATGGTCGAACACACACGGAATACAGAGAGTGCTTTCAAAGCCCAACTTTATCATGTATTTGTTCATTCATTCATTCATCATTCATATCCTCTGTATTATTATGGACAAGTAAAACGTTCATACACAAGTCACCACACTTCTTTTAATGAGCTTGTGTGGTGTGGTTAGGATGAGTAGTGGCCATCCTCTCATTCATGCTATTGATTCATTCACCACCAACATGTTTCTCCCAAGACTTTGGATTAGGAGGAGATGGGAGCGTCAAAGCTGTAGCGGCTTGATATTCCTCCATTACCCAGAAAGGGTTACTTTACCCATTACTCACAACGGGTGGCCGACACCCCATCAAACAGCTAATCTGTAAAACAGCTAAAATGACTGTGTAGTGTTCACGTTATAGTTGACATTCACACATTCTCACACAGTCACAAACACACCTAAATTAATAAAATTATTTCCTCACTGGTTTAGTCAATCATTTCATTTTTAGATTTCAGATTTGAATCCTACGGTTGTGATGCAACAGTACGGTCGTTTCACGGTAGATAAGAGAACAAATGGAACATATAAAAGCACTGATTGATGGCCAGAATTTGTGTCATAAACCAGAGCTATGTTGCTTTCAACATAATTGGCAATCACTCAGCCTAGTTAGAAAAGCATTTGTTCAGATATAGCTCCCTGTTGTCATTTCCTTCCCCCTCTAACCTTGCTAAGCTCTGTTTGGCTCTATTTGTTTTCCACCAGAGCAAGCTGACCAAATCCTGTTGAGCAAGCGTTCTGTTTTCTCTTCTGCTTAATGTACTGGTTGCATGTGTTGTGATACAACCCCCCCTATGGGGCTGCATTGCATCATGTCTGCCAGGCTTTACAACATGATGTTGCCTGTCACAAAACTTGCATTTGCTCCTACTTTGGCTCATGTTGCTACCCAGGAGCAGAACAGAACATATTGTTTGTGCACGGTTCCTGCTGTGTCATGGCTCTATATCGTATGCTATAGTTGGTGTTTGTGTGGTAACGGTGAGTCAAGGCCAGCACATGTCGTTAGAATCATTCTATGAATTACCACCAGGGTATTCCCTGCTCACGCTCAACACACACAAAACATGGTTTGTATTGGTGAATCATTCATCATTATTCGCGTATATAATGAGTTTTTGCTGGAAAATGCAGCAGCAATTATTGTCCGTGGTCGTCCGAACAATGTATTGACAGTTGTTGCCGCGGTTACGCCTGTGTCGTTGATCTTGCTGTCGTTTCTCAGCCCAGGGGGCACTGAGGATGGATTCTAGGATCAACATTGTTAGCCATGAAAAATTATCCAATGAATGAATGGCTCAAACGTCTCCCGGTTATATGTATGCATAAATAATGCCCTATATAGTGTACTGTCCCCACAGATATATAAATATAACTCGATTTTAATCGTGCTGTTGTTATTCCACAACCAGCCTTCTCAACTTGGGTCATGCTGTTGATATACAAGTCAAACCGCTCCTATAGTTGAGTCATATTGTGAATAAAGTTATGTTGTGACCTTACGAATCATTTTGTTTTGTCATATTGTGAATTCAGTTATGACGTTAACAAGTAATTTAGTTGAGTCATATTGTGAATAAAGTTATAAGTTATGACATTATGAAGTAATATAGTTGAGTCGTATGTTAAGTTATGAAATCATTGAGGTAGACTGTTGAGTCATATTGTGAGCGTATTGCATTAGGAGGAGAGGGAATTACAGATTATAGTAATATTCTTCCTAGTCAATATTGTGACTTAGATAGTTGAGTCAAGTTGTGTTTAGTCTAGTGCTGTCAAGCGATTCAAATATTTAATCGCGATTAATCACATTAATGTCATAGTTAAGTCAGGATTAAATCGCTTTTTTTTTTATATGCTAGATATCCCTTGATTTCTTTGTCCCATTAATTTTTCTCATTTTATTGCTCTTATTAACATGGAGAAGTGCATCGGCTTGCCTTGTGCAAATGTTTTTTTATTGATAACAATATTGGCATATACTGATCAAAACAGGACGATACAAAAAAAAAGCCTATGGTGCAATTAAACGATGAATATACAAACATACTGCCTTGAACATAGCAGTCAGGCTACTGCTTCTTTGTTTTGAGCCAAAGAAAAAAATAAGAAAAAAATTAACGCCGTTAAAATTGGTTTGCGTTAACGCCGTTAATAACGTCTTTAACTGACAGCACTAGTTTAGTCAAATGATTGAGCCATGTCTGTCAGTCAGCCGTCACTCTTGGGACAAATGTATTTATAGGATTGAGTGAACATGATGTTTATCCTGTGTGTGTGTGTGTGTGTGTGTGTGTGTGTGTGTGTGTGTGTGTGTGTGTGTGTGTGTGTGTGTGTGTGTGTGTGTGTGTGTGTGTGTGTGTGTGTGTGTGTGTGTGTGTGTGTGTGTGTGTGTGTGTGCATCTGTAAATATATACATCAATATCTCTCCACACATGCATATCATCAAGGGTGTTTTATTAGATGCTGCAGATATACTTCAGGGAATCCGAACATATGTGACACATATTTCAATCAACATGAATGTGCTCTTCATCTTTACCCAAATGGGAGAGATATTTCAGATATTTCTGCATTTGAATGACCTATGCTGCCCGGCAACGTTTCAATACTCCAGTTTTTTATAACAGAAATAACATGATTTATAAGATAGATATACATCCATCCATCCATTGTTCATTCAAGTTTGTTTGCAAATGATATGTCAATCGTCGTCAAGCATAACAACTTTTTATAAAGAAGACTGTCTACTCATATCATCATCAAACATTGAGTGTATTTGAGTCATGGTCCTTTTTTTTAGTTTAGACAAAAATAAGTGCATAATAGAGTGGATGAGGATGAAGTGGCACTGGCAGGCTATGTTGTGTGACGACGTGAACCTTCGATGCTGGATCATGGTTGAAGAAGCGAGGATGATTCGTACTCACGGCGTGTGTATATTGCAAGGCAGTTTTCACTGTCCTTAGCCCACTACCCCCTCATAAAAGAAAGCCCATTGAAAACCGTGCTGTGATACCAGGCGCTTTCATGATTCCCATATTTGGGACTGTTTATAAAGGATTATAATATCAGAACCAATTCTCCAAATGCAGTGCGAGTTCGGAACTATATGATCCAATATGGATGTGTTTTTCAAATACAATACTGTAGTTTATATTTTCTCATCCTTGTCCAATTGGTAAGCCCTTTGATGCCAGCAGTCTGGCTCGACACACACACACGCACACGAACACGCACACGCACACACACACACATACAGACACACAGGAAAACGACTGCTACTAATACATTTTTATGGATGATTTTAGGAAGAACTGTAAAGTCATAGAGGGACTTTGGACTAAAGCCTATACCGTCCGAGGGGACTCAAGTTTGAAGGAAAAAAGTTAACAAGCGGTACAAAAATAGCCCGTCTAAGCCATGAAGTGCAGTATATCAAAGCACTTATTCCAAATGTACAAAGTAAACGACTAAGACAACAAACAACATTAGAGTCACGAGGTTAGAAGTGAGATCTCACGAGCCAACGGGAGGATATTCTGGGTGGAAGACCTTGTTTCAGGGCGCCGCGATGAGAGGGAGTGTTCGGATGGTGAGACTCAACAACACCGCTGCGTGGGCGAGATAAGGGAGAAGAGGGGGGGGGCGGGGGTTCAGGCATCCACCCAGAACTGAAAAGTTGATACTCGGATGGAGAGATAGGAGGAGGAGGAGGAGGAGGAGGAGGAGGAGGAGGAGAGAGGCAGGGGGGGCTGGGGGGTAGTGACTGATCTAATGGGGGTTGGGGGGGGGGGAGGGGTTCTGGACTTGTAGTGGCGGCTCCTGCAGAGTCTTTTGATGGAGAGATAGAATGGGAAGGAGGGCTGAACGGGGGGTAGAGGAGAGATAAGGCAACAGAGGAGAAGGAGTGGGGGAGAGAGGAGTCGTGGCTCGTGGGAGTCCACCGCTGGGCGCTTCGATTACATCCAACGCTCCCAGAGTAATCCCCCGCCCCCAGCCCAGAGTGGACCGGAGGAGACGGGGAGCCTGTGTGTGTGTGTGTGTGTGTGTGTGTGTGTGTGTGAAATGAACTTTTCTTAACAATGGATTTTCTGTGCGCAGCATAAAGTTGCCTACTGAATATTATTAGTGACAGTGTATCAGATTGCGCCCCTCCCAGTGAGAGGGACGGAAACGTCCGGAACGTCTACCTGTCACTGTCACTGGCTGGGCGACTGCCTGACGCTACCTAGCCTAGCTCGGCCGGCTGGGTGGCGTGAGTGGGAGGGGCTCCGGGAGTGTCGATAGTACGATTCATGTAGAGAAAGAGAGATACGAGGGCTCAAGGTGTTTCTGGGGCGCCCCCCCCATGGTGTACCGGGGCGGCTGCTGGGCGGAGGATGGAGCACAGGCAGCTGTACTCAGAGTGGATTTAGTGGAAGAATCAGCACGAGACATTGGGAGTGGAGTGAATGGGAGAGGGGGGGGGGGGGGGGGGGGGGGGGGGCTGGGGGAGGGAGGGAGAGAGAGAGGGGAGGTGGGGAGAGGGGTGAAAGAAAAATAATCGAGGAAAAGAGAGAGGTGGAGAATAAATAAATCGAGTGGGAGACAGTTTCAAGAAAGGTTGAGCAATAAATAGAGAGAGTGAAAGAAAGAAAGAAAGAAAGAAAGAAAGAAAGAAAGAAAGAAAGAAAGAAAGAAAGAAAGAAGAGGTGAAAATAAAGGTGAGAGGGAGCGAAAGGGCCTAGGCAAGGTAGTACGCAGGCGATCAAGGAGAACCGGGGCATTAGTGTATCTCTTTGCACAAATAAAAAGCTCCCCTTTCCTCCTGGAGTGGGAGTGCTGGAGATGGAGTGAAGTGCAGAGGCGAGGGAGCCAGGTGGAGAGTTAAGGGTGGAGGATGCCTCTTCCAAGCCAGCGATCAGGTTTTCCTGGCGCTGTTTCCTGAGCCATGGGCCTTGGGGTTAGGGGGGGGGGGGGGGGGGGGGGGAGTGGGCAGAGTCAGAACCCAAAAAAGCCGGGGAGAAGAACTGGAGAAAGAAATCTGTATTTTCTTTGAATCAACTAGGGATATAACTGTTAATGGTGTGACGGTAAACCCCGATATAAATGTTGTCAATAACAATTACCGTTTTCACTTCAAATACAATTATTATCAGAACATGCAAGAACATATAAGAAAAAAGTTCCTCCGAAAGGCAGCAATACGTCGAATCTCATGACCATCACCCACAACTGTATGGCCAATGCAAGGTAAGTTAACGCCAACGTTTTAGCTGAAATGCGTGGTGCGGTGGGACTTCGGGTTGAGGGAGAATGCAATGATCCGTTTGTCTAACTTGCTAACTTGTCAATAATGTTAACAGAAGCCTAAGTGCAGCGCCCACCGCCAGCGTGGGCTATGTATTAAGAAGGCATCTAGCTGCTTGCCAACAGCTAATATTCTAAGTTAAACAGCTAAACTTTCATTCACGATGAGACAGTGAAACGGTGAAAGCAAGGCATTATTGATGTCTTAACATTTGGATTTGATTACATATGATTGTAGTAGTTATTTTTGTAATTTATTTATAGTGGCTATTTATTTTTAATGCACAATGCACTAATTATTTTAAAGTTCACTTGTACAGTGTTCATGTGTACATTTTTACTTTTTAATAAAAGAACAGAAGTATATAATAAGACAAGTGGTGTTTCTTTCATTTGTTTACACATTGTTCTTTATGTCTTGAATGTTTGGATTAAACCTGCACTACTGTAAGTGTTTCTGACAAATAAGCTGTTTACACGCCTAACCCTTGTTCCTTTGATGTTAAAAGTGGCACTTTTGATAATATAATATGTGAATAAATATAATAAAGACTGTTACACTTTTTTAAACTATTTCAGTTTGCGTAGGCCTATCACTGCTTTCTGAACATATTGAACACACTTTTAAAAATGCCGCGATAATAGAAAACCGGGATCATTTTGGTCACAATAACCGTAAGCTTAAATTTTCATACTCTTACATCCCAAGAATCAACCAAAGATAATAAGAGATGGTTGAAATTCCTCCTATTTTTTTTTTTATTTTTTTTTTTCAGTTGAATTGAATTCTCATGGGGAAATAATTCTCTTTTTTTGTGTTGAACAACTGGATTTTTGAAGGTCGCACAGCTTGTTTTTGTTCTCCTCTTTGATCAGCCTGCCCTTCAGTCAGGAAAACGTTTGTCAGAGGACGACCTTCAGCCTGTCTTTGTGTAGTCTACACCTTGGTTGTTTCTCACACACACACACACACACACACACACACACACACACACACACACACACACACACACACACACACACACACACACACAAATGACTAACAGATGGCATTTCCTGTGACCTCTACATTCATATTCATGTAGAACGTAAAGCTATTGGTACATTCATAACTCAGTGTTTGTAATCCCAGAGCGAGGGACAGGGCCCGCTCCCCCTAAAAGGAGTCCCAACACACTTCTAGGTCAGCCATATGTTAAAAGGCTCATTCTGTTCTGACCTCACAACCAGCCGTTCATCACTGGCTCGCTGTACCACTTAAGAGGGGGGGGGGGGGGGGTGAGAATATACAGAATAATCTCAAAACCCGATTTAATGAGTCGGGTCTCTTCATATGAAACTCGTCGAGTCAATTGTATCGCGTGTTTCTGGAGAGAAAAACAATTAGCTTAATGGCTTCGCCGTGCGATTAGCATTCTCCTTGTTTTCCAGTTTTTTTTATGCTAATGAGTCGGCGGCGCATTAAGAGATGAAATTATATTTAGAGCGTATCTTGTTTCTGTAATTTGACACGTTTCAGAGTTCAACAGTATTAAGTGGACAAACTGTAGGAGGGATGTGTTCTGATTGGTATGGAAATTTAATGGCTAGAGTGCTGCCGTCCATTGGTTACTCCGAAAAAAAGATACAACCTCATGAGGTCATGTGATTGGTTGAGGAAATATGGCCCTCTGCTCAGACTGCTTTGGCCGTGACAAAAATTTGATTTGGTTTCAGTTTATGTAAAAGAAACATAACATGGGCGCAGGATGGGTGATTGACTCCCAGTGTAAGGGTTTGGGGTTCAAACCAGTGGTGTAGTGGGGATTTTTTTGGTGGGGGGACTATGTATGATATTCAAAAGAATACCGTGTTTACGCTCGCTCGCAACCATTCAGAAGAAGTTTTAGGTTTGTTACTACTAGAAACTGCATGAACATGTTTAATAATAATGCTTCTTTCTCACTACCCCACATATTACAACAATAGGCCTACCTACAGGTCTAGTAGGACTCAATTAATGGACTGCATCAAATGGGTCAGAAACGTACAGAAACATACGTAAGAGATAACGAGTGACAGAAACCGCGGGGCTCGAACACCAAGAACACAGCTGGACATAATGAGTCGTTAACAAAGGTGACAGCCGTTTCATTAACGAGGACACACGGGGGGAGATAGAGGGCAGGGAGTCCCTGGAAATGACACGCAGAAGTACCATATGATGTGGTAAAACATGTAGTAACTTGGATTTTGTGTTGAACAAACTGCTTGGTTGAAAAAGAACAAAAATAACATACTTATCAGGAATATGCTGGGAGTCTATTCAAAAGTCAGACTTCAGATGAATCTTTCTGATAGCAGGCCCGCTGAAATCTGGCTGAACGGGCATTTCGATTTATTTTTTCTGTATTTGTTTCGACCATTGGCTTCCGGCCCGGCTCTGTCCCGCCTCCCACCCGTCAGTCACCACAGTCTCCTTCCTTCTCCATCCAGGGGTGAAGTTCCGCGAGGTCCTGATTAACGTGTCGCGGCAGCAGGTGGAGGACTTCCACGGGCCCGAGGACTACTGGTGTCTGTGTGTCGCCTGGAGCCACCTGGGGACGTCCAAGAGCCACAAGGCCAGCGTCCGCATCGCATGTGAGTGGGGGAGGGGGGAGGGGGGGTGGTGGTGTGTGTGTGTGTGTGTGTGTGTGTGTGTGTGTGTGTGTGTGTGTGTGTGTGTGTGTGTGTGTGTGTGTGTGTCCTTGTAAGTGGTGTCCCCTGACCCGGTCTGCTCTGCTGTTTCCTTCCAGACCTGAGGAAGAACTTTGAGCAGGACCCCCAGGGCACCGAGGTGCCTCTTAAGGGCATGATCGTGCTGCACTGCCGGCCCCCAGAGGGCGTGCCATTGGCCGAGGTACGGCCCCTCCCCTTTGTCCCCTACCTCCCCTCCCTCCCCCAACCTCCCCCCCCCCCCCCCCCCCCTCCACACCCTACACCCTGAACTTCAACCTCATGTCTTCGCACATGATGTGTACATAAAATCAAGAGCAGTTGTGGGGCTGGGTTTAGCTATTTTTTGATGTACTGGTTTAAGCACCTTGTTATTTCTAATGTTACACAAACACAAACACACACACACACACACACACACACACACACACACACACACACACACACCAATCAGCTTCAAAAGCACAGTTCGACCTTTCCACCCGCCCCAGGACACAGAAGAATACATCAGTGATGTGTCAGTAATACATCAGTAATGAAGTAATGCATCAGTAATGAAGTAATGCATCAGTAATGAAGTAATGCATCAGTAATGAAGTAATGCATCAGTAATATAGTAATATATCAGTTTATATAGTAATAAATCAGTAATAGATCTTTGATATCTTAACACATAAGTAATATTTCAGTATTAAAGTAAAGTACCAGTAACATAGTTGTATATCAATTATAAAGTAATGCATCCGTAATATAGTGATATATCATAAATATAGCGTCAGTGATATCTCAACCCCAAGCATTGTTTATAGTTTATGTTATGCAGCAGAAGGAATTTCTCGCAAAAACGTATTGAGATGGATCTCTCTCTCTCTTCATCCCCCACTTCCTTCATACTACCTTCCTGTTTTCCTCATTCTGTCCTCTCTCCCTCTCTCCCTCTCTCTCGTTTTCTCCACCTCACTCTAAACCTTTCGCCCCTTTAATCTCTCTAATTATTTCTCCTCCTCTCTTAGACCCCGTCTCGCTCTGTGTCTCTCTTGCTCTGTTTGTCTCTCTCCATCTCTCTTCTCTCTGTTTCTATCTCTCTCATGCGCTCTCTCACTCGATTAAAACTATAATGTCATTGATATCTGTGAGGATTATGAAACAAAAAGCGACAATATTAAATTGCTCCACGCTGAGCTCCGCCATACAGCCGGCTCTCCATCTATCACTGGACGCGTGCTGAAAGATGTATCAGACTGCTACCTTTTTGTTTGTGTTCGTGTCTGTGTGCAATGAAAGATTCACAACACACAAATGGAGTATTGGTGTACACACCCCCCCCCCTCCTGACAACCCAATAGTACAACACCTCATGCATCATTCATAGAAACTCAGGCAAAAAAAGACAATGTTTTCAGTAAATAATTCAACAACAAATATGTCCCTTCTCTGGGTATTGCCATAACGATACCCTTTACAACCAGGAAGGCTTTGTGCTTGTACCTTCCCTAACCCGCCTCCCACACTGGTTTGAGGGTGTCTGAGACGTGGATACTGTGGGAGTGTATCAGGCAGCTCTGGGACAGTGGGGAGAGGGGGAACAGGAATCTTAACAAACAGTCGGAGAACAAGGACGAAGATGCAATGTTTTGTGGCGGGATAGTGCAGGGCAGTGGTTCCCAACCTTGGGGTCGGGACCCTACTCGGGGTCCCCTGAGAGGCACATTGGGTCGCGGGGGATTGCAGAAGTAAGCTTTAGATGTTTGATGATCCATTTTAGCAAACCTTTTTAATCTCATAGAAGTCCTAATTATAGGAAATAACTGCCTCTGGACTCATAGCCAGGAGCAAACTGCCTCTAATCACTTAGTGTGTGGTAGAGCGATGCGATGAACTTCTCCAGGACATAGATATTATAATAGTCTTTTGGAGGTAAAAACAATCTGTGTTCACAAAAGTTGAAGTTGGGGGATGCCAACATTGGGGCCAAAAACAGTTGGTTCTGGCTTTGATGTCGGCAGCCTCCCCTAATTGCCCTTGTGCGAGAGGCCAATCCCTGACCTACTGTTGACATATATTCTCAACTGTGTTCAGTCTGTAGAGTGCTTCGGATACAAGTGTCCCTTACTGACTGAGTCATTCAGAGTCCTAAATATTCAGAGACAGGTTTAGTGTCTTTGCTCCAGGTTCTGGCATCTGCTGCAGCTGTGGGCGATTTGTTTAATTGCTCAACTTTATTTAAGCCCAAGACTTATTTTGTTCCAGGGTCTTGCATCTCTTGTAGCATTGTGATCATTCG
The DNA here is from genome assembly GCF_031168955.1 of Gadus macrocephalus. Classification (NCBI taxonomy): domain Eukaryota; kingdom Metazoa; phylum Chordata; class Actinopteri; order Gadiformes; family Gadidae; genus Gadus; species Gadus macrocephalus. Next base: position 14,190,473 of record NC_082385.1, read on the forward strand.
TTTAAATGCTCATCACAATGTCACAATGGTCAATGTTTGCTTTTTTCCACAAATGTTCTCTCTCTCTCTCTCTCTCTCTCTCTCTCTCTCTCTCTCTCTCTCTCTCTCTCTCTCTCTCTCTTGCCCTCTGCATTCTCCCCTTAACAGATATGATGTGAGCGAAATCCAATATTACTGGAGGAAAACAGAGTGTACATCGATAATTTCACAGGGCCTTCCCTTTAGGAAAGAGAGAATGATTTCAATGCAGTGTAGGTTTGTATATGTCTTTATATATGGATAATTTGAGGGTAATCATCATGCTCCGTACTCTCATACTCAAAACAAGCCTTCTCTATGACCACCCACCAAAAGACAAACAAATTAACAAACATCAATTTCCATCCATTAAACCCTAATTACCAGCCGTGGGGTTTTGCACCCAAAAGGGATTCATCATTAATAAATTCTTCCCAAAGTTCACCCAAAGCACTTCAAATGTAATTATTATGTGATGAACACAAACATTTCAGACGGGTGGGGGGGATGGGATTTCACCCCAAGGACACAGAGAAGATTGTGACCCATCCTGATGTGGTTCAGAGTGCCCTCCTGGTGTCATTCAGATTGGCTGGATTTGTTGATCTGATTCCTGAAACTCATCGCAACATGGGGGTGGGTGGTGTGTGTGTGTGTGTGTGTGTGTGTGTGTGTGTGTGTGTGTGTGTGTGTGTGTGTGTGTGTGTGTGTGTGTGTGTGTGTGTGTGTGTGTGTGTGTGTGTGTGTGTGTGTGTGTGTGTGTGTGTGTGTGCGTTTGTGTGTGTGTGTCTGTGTGTATGTGCGTTTGTGTGTATGTGTGAGGTTTGGAGAAGGCAGAGCAAAACATAATTTCAATCAATGTTTTGAGTAACGGGAAAATGCAATCTTACCATACCTATGTAATTACCTTCCTGTCACTTCCACTTCCCACAGAACAGAGGCAGAGACTTTGGGCCCACAGTCATGGAGTTATTAGTTATTATCCTCCCACCGGGAAAAAGGTCATTATTCAGATGTTTTTTGGGAGCCTCGCCTTGTCGGTCAAGGTGAAGCTACAACGCAGGCTGGTAAAAAAAAAACAGCATATATTAGCAATAGTTCACACCGCTTTGTACCAGATTTAAATAATAACACTACTAGTATTAAACGTTGCATTTTCGGCTATTCACAGACGGTCTAGAGCGATTCTGGAGTTCAGAAACCATTATTTTGTAGATGAATTCTGTATTGTTGTGTGTTAGCTACCACCTGTAGCAGCGCAGCTGGACTGGGATGGAGGTCAACGGGTCAAGCTGTCCATCGTTTGAACCCATCCAAAACCAGAACCCCTGTAGGCTTCTGTTCCCCAGCAAAGCCAGCTATCATGGCAACTATCATGGGCAGTGATCCATACACGCCAGCTTTCTGACACAGACGTTTGATTACAGAAAGTATTTGTTTATTACATAGGGTCATCATTTCCCTGACTCTCCATAGACTGCAATATTTTTTTCTTTATTTAGTCAAACAAAACGTACAAAATCACTGGTTTCAGTGATCCTTTGCAGATCCCTTTGGAAGATGTATGTATGGAACAAGAATAAGTGTATCGAATCGCATCAAATCTCATCGATTATTCTGCTCATCAAACCCAGTCGCACTGATCCTTTCAACTAAAGCACCGCTTCTCGTGTGTCGTATCGGCGACGCTGTAATCGAGGCTGTGCATCAAATCGCTTAGAAGAGGAAGGCACATCCCCACTAACAAGTAAAACTTACTAGAATGACTCTCAAGGAAGACTGCGTCCTCATCACGCTACAAACGAAACAGTCATGAGAGCGGCCTGTTTGTGTTGTGCGTGTGCCCGGCTTATTAACCCACACTGCTATCTTAATTGGAAGAAATTCTCCAATTAAGCTGATCAATCTTCATCCTTTGGCTTATCAGGCTTCTTTGAGGCTTCTTTGAGGCCCCTTATCAGACGGCTTTGAGGCCCCCTATCAGGCTGTTCTGAGGCCCTTTTTTCTGCTTTGAGGGGGGGGGGTCTCACCTTCTGCAGGGACTACACCCCTAATGGGCTTACCACAACTGTGGAAACTACAGTTTCCACTGTAGTGCAACAGATTGTTCAAGGGTCACGATAGTTCGGGATTTATCTGAGCATTTTGTTATATATTTGATTTGTTATGTGTGTCATTATATGGAAAGAGATTTAAGTCAATGTTAAATAAATAAATACATCGATAAATAAATATGGTTACAAAATTAATAATATGGCTATTGAATAAATGAGGCAATGAATATATACATACATATAAATATATAAATGATTCAATATAGTTAAAAAAATATATCTATATTTGAAAGGGTCCCACAGGCAGGGCCGCCGCTCGCCATACACAGAGTATGCAGAGCGTGTAGGGAAATTATGCGAATTAATAAATTATTACATTACAAAATATATTAATTAGTTATGAACAGGCCAACCGTTTTTCTTTCTAAATCACTCAATTCGGGCAAATTACATGTTTTTCCTAATATCTAAAAAGAGTCGCCCCCCGCTTCCCTGAAATGGTACAGCCTTCAAAGCTATCGTCTTTTTGCATTGGAGGCTGAGCATCCTTTCTCAGGGCAGGTTTTCTAAACTGAAACTCATTAAAACATGTCTGCGGTCAAAAATGGGACAAGAACACTTAAGTGGCACATAGGGTTTATTATGATGACTTGATTAGTGATTTTGCTCCCAGGAAAAGTCGTTGTGCACCTTTGTAAAAGCCTCCTGCAATTGCTGAGGATGCACACGCAATTGAGTATTGCACACTATCCAACAGTTACAGTTCTGCATCGTGCATGGAAAATATTTTGATGAGGACAATACTTCACTTTGAGTAGTAGTTTTTGGGTGTGTGAAAAAAAGCTGTGTGTGTGTCTGTTTTGATGACTTCCTTTTATACCTTATTCATGTGCATAATTATTTTAGTTCATCATACGAGCCTGCAGTTGTTATTATATTGTAATGCTGCTGTTAATGTGAGTGTGGGGGGGGGGCTCCACACTCACACTATGCTTAGGGCCTCCAAAAGCTTAGCAGCGGGCCTGCCACCATGTGTGAGTGTGATTAGCCATTACAAGCTACAACATTAGAAAATATGAAAAATCTGCCTTTTCCTGTGGTTTTTGTGAGTGAGTAATGGCTTGTAATGGCCAATCACACTCACACCTGGTTGTCAAATAAGGGCCCTTTAAAAAGGAGGTTTTAAAGAACAATGAATAGTAATGGGGGGCCGGAAAGGCCCTGGGTTCGACATTAAAGTCTGCATTGGCCTTGACCAGCAGGCTTCACTTAGCAAGATGCTGAACTCCCTTACTTTATAAGTGAGATCCAAAAAATCACAAAATACATAGTGTATGAAAACATGGATGCAATCCACGAGAGAGAGACTTGTGACAGCGCAGCAGAGATCAGCCGGAGGGTCGTTGAACGAGAAGGGGGAGATGGGGGAAAGCTGGGCGACGCCTCTCTGGCGCGTTGGACTCCGTTAACCGGCTGGACCTCAGTGGAAGTGACTCTCGGTGTCTCCGCAGCTCCTCAGAATGTCACTGCGGCCGAACTAGAACGCAAAGAACAACTTAAACCTGAACCCAGCAACCCTTGACACCAGGACATGTCAAACCCCTTGTTCATATCGGCCCAAAGATGAGCATCAAAAGCACGCAGGAACAGTTGATTCTGGATGGATTCGTAGAGAGACTAAAATACTGTGCTAAAAGGCACTCCCCACGCCCCCACAAAGAGTAAACACTGCATCACAGGAAATAGTGTGTGTTTTGGATGGAGCCGGGGTGTCTTTTGAAGTGTCAAACTGACGTGATGAGTTGGTGAGTGTGCAAACGAGTCCTCTGGGGAGCTCCGGGATATCTTTAATCATAGTTGGTGCATGGATATGAAAGACTCCCCCCCCCCTTAATATTATGAAAGAGGACACCTGCTCTTAGATTAATCAAATGATCAATCGCCTAAGTGTCAGCAGGAGGCCTCATTAGTTTAAACTTGATGGATCCGTGGACTGATGTGGTTTTATTTTTTGTGCTTCCAAAATATCGTACAGTAGGGTTGTAACGGTACACAAAAGTCACGGTTTGGTACGTACCTCGGTTTTGAAGTCACGGTACGGTAAAATTGGTACCGTGGGAAAATTAAAAAAAACTGCTTGTTTGTCAACAACAGAGAATGGCCGTAGATCAGCAGCAATGAAAACACCAATAGACTTGGTTATGGCATTTGCCCGTTCTGAATTCCCAGACAGGGGTTGTTGAAATAGTGTCTTCAGCAGTGTTAGCACAGCTCGTTTCTTTTTCACAGCAACAGTAACACCTGGATGGTGCCGTTTCAAATGCATGTGCATGTGCGTGCAGCAGATATATTGCTTTCAATACTATTTGGTTAGAATGATTTAGTTTTGTTAGTAACCATTCATGGGGTATGGGCTCTTCAGTGAGAAATAATCATGTTTCATACTCGATGACTATAACCTAACTATAACCGTCGATCATTAATCAAAACGTTAATCTTGTAAATCCAATCCTGATCTAGCAGGTAGGAAGAATGTTTGAGGGCCTGTTTCATCTTGTGATTGTAGGGGGACTCAATCTTTGCTTTTCTACAAGGTGGATTATATTTTAAACCTCCATCCTAATACCCATAAAACAATGATTCTTTTTTTTTACGGAAGGATTGAATGGCTTTGAAACGATTTCTCGCTTCTTAAACAATGCGGCGTTCTGTCTGGTGCCACACAGCAGGCCTCATCTTAGTGTCTGTTCAATATTGAATATAGGTCAGTGCCTCTGTGTACAGGCCATATTAACCTCAGATAAAAAAAGGCTTGGAAGTAGAATGACTTTTTCGCACAGGCTCGTGGTTCATAAAGTAATGAGATCTCGTCTCCTTACTGGATTCTAACGACTGGCGAAAGTACTGAGCTTCCCGTTATTATATACAAACGAATTATCGTAACACAAGGTTTGTTTGTGGAATGTCCAAACACAGGTAGTTCCTCCACTGATGTCAGATGTTTAATATTCTTCAATATTAAATATGCATCAGGAGGATGTTAATCCGAGTGATTATTTTGAAATGGAGCTGGTTACTAATTACAATGATTGCTTCATCTAATTATTTCAATCATGTATCTTCCCACCAACAATATAATTTCTTAATGTATTCACCATCTCCAAGGCAACACGTTCAACTGTTTACCGCAAAGTTAACCATTAGCTCGCACAAGTAGGTTGTCACAAGAAACAATGATTAGTAGTACACATCTTAGCCTCGCCAGATTAGATAGCATTTGGGTGGCGATGGTGACTTCGATAAACAAATCACTGGGACTGAAATGAATAATCACAAATAACAATAAAACTTTAGAATTAGATCAGTGGAGCTGTATGAACGAGTGGTGGGTAGCTTAGTGAGGGTTGTCAGTGGAAAGATTATGTTGTTTTAATATATTCCCCACAACTGTTTCCATATGAGAAAAATACAGCTTATCAAAGTAAAAAATTTGGCGCAAAACAGTGCAAACGAGATTTGTACTTTCTTACCTTGTGTTGTTTAGCCTCTCTGAATACGTATGTGATGTCAGAGAACAGGGGGACTCATTCCAGTTCAGATGTCTTATTGAAATACATCAGCTCCGTAGTGTTTGACGTTGTAATCGTTGCTCTTCCATACAAACTTAATTTCTCTGAGTACAGTGAGGAGGGGGGGGGGGGGGGGGGGGGGGTGAACAAAGTAGTGAGAAACGATCAGAGGAGTCAATATGGAGCTTTTCTTTATGTTCCGTGATGACAGTTAGATATAGGACAGCTCCCACAGCATCTGTCAGAGAGGAGTGGAGAAGGGCGGGGGGGGTGGAGTTTGAATGTGCAAACGGAGGTTAAAAATAGACGGGGGCTGGGGAGGGAGAGAGGGAACTGCACGGAGCTCGCCCGCCCGCACGACTATCAATGACTGAGAAGAAGAAGGAAATTAAAGGCCTGATGAAAGACTTGTTGGCCCATCAGAAGAAGAAAACAGAAGCCGGACACTTGTGACAACGCGCCCCCTGATTTATTGATTGCACAGCTCAACTTTTCTTTCGGGGTGCTGAGTAAGAGCAAGGCAATCTCAGAGTGTGTTGGCTGCTGTTATATTCCCTCGGCAAATACACACTCCCCAGCACACACACGTAGACACACACACACACACACACACACACACACACACACACACACACAAACGGACCACACACACAAGCACACGACACAGACCACGAAGCATACACACACAAACACAAGGAACACACAGAATACACACGCAGACACACACATGTAAACAAATGCAAACAAACACACACACAGACACACAAACACACATACACAGGGATCACAAACACACAAAGAAAACACAGAAGATCACGAAACAAACACACACAGAAGAAAAACAGAGCCCACATGCACAGCAACACGTAAACACAGTGACATCCACATACAAACACACACATTCTCTCCCTCTCACACACACAATCTGTCACACAGACATTTGTACAATACACACGTGTGTGGACACACACACATACACACAGCAGAACAACAAAGACACAAACACCTCGAGAATAATGTTGACTTTTTAATCCTCAAACACACAGCCATAAATCAACAGGCCCCTCCCTCTGGAGCCCAAAGTCAGTCTCCTCAATGAAAGGCTCAGGCCAACGACGCACTAATAGAAATATACAGAGCCAGTCAGGCAAGCGGAGCAGCCAGGTGATCTCTGCATGCTCACGCCGCATTGTGTATGAGGGGGATATGGACGTTTTTCTTTCAAATTTGAATCTCAAGGTGTAATCTTTCAGTAAGGTTATAATTATATCATTGCAATTAGAATAAATGTTAGTTGTGTGAAATCCCTGGTTTGTTGAGCTCCTGTGTGAGTATTCAGGATGTGTTTGGGAAAAGTGATGATGGTGCTTTTTTTAGAGGAGCAGGAGAGCGACTGAAGGACCCGGGCCGTCGGGTCACACAAGTTCCAAGAACAAAGCCTGGGTTAACCTGTTCTTCCTATCGCCGACAACGCCTGTCAACTGATCAAACAGCCTCAAATCCTTACTTCCTTCTTAGGCATTGTCTAATTTGTGTTGTTGGAAGTCGACATTGATCCTGGCAGATGTAGACTTCAAAGAGCCACAGGCCCGTTATTGGTTCGGACTGCAGAATCAATCTTTATGACTAATTCAGGGCGATCTTGTTCTTTTTCACAAAAACAACTCAGTTGAGTCCGCCAATAAAAGTCAGCAATCCCATGCATATGTGCGGGTTCTCGTGCAAAGTATGCAGTAAACTTCAAATTGAATAAAACACTGGTTTATTGTTGCTATGCAGCAGGGCTGATCTTTGACACGTGGTGCTTTTTGGACAACAATATAAATCTACCCATGAGCGTTTACATTAGCCGCTCACAAACGTGCCCGTGGCTGGAGAAGAGCACCAACTCCCTCAGTTTCATGAGGAAGGTCTAAAAACAAAACAAATTTCTGACTGGCTTTCATCATTTTAAATGTGCTGCAGGGACGAATTTAAAGCAATCATTCGAGGGTAATTTGTTAGAAATGCCATCGCTATCCGTCAGCTATTAAAAAGAGAAACTCCTGCCTCTGTATGTGACTAAAGTCCACGCCCGGTTAATACGTATCTGGAAATCTCTTCCCTTATTGGTTGAGGGAATCCATCTGACCTGTCAATCCAATGGGCACACACGGCGTATCAAGCTCCACCACAGGTGATCGAACGCAAGACTTCTCAATGGCGGAGAGGGATGGGGCAAATCTTGCTCTGTTCTGCTCGCTGTCGCTTTCTCACACCTCAAATCTCACAGCAGCTTTAACAGCGTTCTCCCTCCACCCCCGTCTCCGCTGTCTGCAGGTATCCTGGCTGAAGAACGACGAACCACTGAACAGGGACGCTAGGGTCAACGCGAGAGCCGAACACAAACTCATGGTCTCCGAGGCACCGCTCTCCGACTCGGGCAACTACACCTGCCTGGCGAGCAACATCGTTGCCAAGCAACGCAGCGGCAACGCAGCGGCAACGCCGCCATGGTCGTTTATGGTGAGCTAGGTTCATGTTGCCGTATCAACTGCACGTCCAAAACGCTTAAACACAAGTGAAAGGCCACAACACAAATGCAATAGGCAGTAAATACAGCTCTATTAATTGTGTAACATGCGCTGTGGGCGGGGCTTGCAGAAGCGCTCGCGCACCTGCACCAACCCAGCACCACTCAACGGGGGGGCCTTCTGCGAGGGCATGTCGGTGCAGAAGAGCAACTGCAACACACTCTGTCCAGGTGAGCCCCACCACACACACTCTGTCCAGGTGAGCTCCACCACACACACTCTGTCCAGGTGAGCGCCACCACACACACTCTGTCCAGGTGAGCTCCACCATACACCCTGTCGAATGAAGCATGTTAAAGATCCCATGGCATGAAAATGTCACTTTCTGAGGTTTTCTAACATTAATATGAGTTCCTCTGGACTACCTATGCTCCCCCAGTAGCTAGAAATTTTGTTGGGTGTATAACGAGCACTAGGCATAAGGGGAGATGCCACCTCCCCTTTCTATGCCTTGCCAGCCCAGAGAATTTGGCCCGCCAATAAGCTATGACCGTGCGAGCGCCATGTGTGTGTGTGTGTGTGTGTGTGTGTGTGTGTGTGTGTGTGTGTGTGTGTGTGTGTGTGTGTGTGTGTGTGTGTGTGTGTGCTCATAACACGTCGGATCTTTGACGTCTCTGATATTTCCACAACAAGGCTGTAGTTGGGGTTATCTTAGCCATCATTGAGCCCCGCTGCCCGCAAGGCACCAGCGCCGTGACACCACTGCGGCAGCGGGCAGCGGGCAGCCGGCAGCGGGCAGCGGGCAGCCGGCAGCGGGCAGCGGGCAGCCGGCAGCCGGCAGCCGGCAGCGGGCAGCCGGCAGCGGGCAGCGGGCAGCCGGCAGCGGGCAGCCGGCAGCAACGGTTCAGTCTACTTCAGACTGATGTGGAAGTGGAAGAACCAGAGACTTCGGAGAACCCGACGCAGTCGTTTGTGGTAATATCGTCTGGAGGAGCAAACAGTTTTTGGCCGTGATAATATGTATAATCTGATGTGTATTATATGATTGTATTTGGATGTACACTTCTTTGTTATTTGGATAACCGTTCTGTTGGTGTTATGACGCATAACACGTTGGTTCTTTGACGTCTCTGGTATTTCCACAACGAGACTGTAGTTGGGCTTATCTCAGCCATCGTTGAGAAGGAATTGGGGAAAAGGAACTTTGGCTTTGACTCCCTGAAGTACATGAACCAAGACATGGAGGAGAAAGGGATTGTTGCCCACGATTGTCTCCAACTTGAGCCCCGCTTCCCGCTGCCCGCTATCGAGGGACCACAGCCTCGGCGCTGCCCGCTGCAAGAGGCGGTGGTGCCTAACCAAACGCCAAAACACCAAACACGATAACCACCATTGCATGTCTTTACCTATTGTGGAAGAGGGAGAGACGTCGGAGGACCCGACACAATGTATTCATAATATTTAATGACCACGGAAGAGGCAGTGAATGAAGTATTGAATAGACGGAGATTTATTAGATAGACCTACCTAATAAACCGTTGGAACACACAAGACCGGAAACATAGCAACGCCGGTAAACAAACCCCGAGAACCCCAATCCCTATGAGAGACCCCCGCGCTACGGCATATCCGGAGGCGCACAGAGCTGTTGGCCGTGATATTATATACACATATTATATTATATACTATTATATTATATATAGAGCTCCTGGAGTCGCAAACGGCAACATTCACTTTCTCCTCCATGCTGCAGTTCACCCCGGACTGCACTGCACTGAGTTTGACGGTTGAACGCTGGTTGGCTGTTACGTTACACATGTCACTCAGTGGCCACGCTGTTGAACGCTGATTGGCTGTCATCACGCGAAATTCGCGTCAAAGTTCAAATATTTCAACTCGAGCGAATTTGTCGCGCCGCAAATCCTTGTGAACGCGCTCGCCTGTGCGCGGCGAAAGTGGGGGGCGACAAATCAAAACCGCCCGCTGTAGGAGGCGGTGGTCCCTCGGCAGCGTGGCTCCGGCGGGAGACAATCGCGGGCAACAATCCCTTTATCCTCCATGTCGTGGTTCAGTCTACTTCCGATTGATGTGTACTAGGAAGAACCGGAGACGTCGGAGAACCCGACGCAGTCGTTTGAGATTCATAATATCGTCTGGATACAGCTTTTGGCCGTAATAATATAGATTATATGATAAAGATATCTACGTATAATATGATATTATTTAGATTTAGAGCTCCAGGACTCCCACCGGAGCACCTGGAGTGTTCTAGAATATTGACAAAACAGGGCCAAAAGCTGTGTGCCCCTCGCCATTGCGATACATCCACTGTAAACAGAGTGCATGGCACCGGGGCCACGGCTGCTCAGGGCCACACCCCCACCCTCCTCCTTGACCCACCACTCTCCTCCTCATTTAAATTAAAGTTACAGACACCGAAACGGCGCGTATGGGGAAAGCTCAATGTGTGACTGCCTCGTACTGCCTGTAATTCTGCACCACGGCTGAATTTCGGGAACGTCTTCAAATACTGTGTTAGGGACCCACTAATATCTATATTAAAGCATCCATAAAGTAGCATGCCATGGGACCCTTAAAAAAGTGTCGTAAAATGAGCGGGACGCTACAAGTTGCTGTAGGACAAATTTACAAGCTAACGTCTGAGTGTGACGTTTTAGAAATGGCATCGCCATCCGTCAGCTATTAGTGAGTTAAATGCGCTGCGAGAAGATCCGTTACGTGCTGACTGCGCCTGACTCCCGGCTAATTTCTGGCCTATCAGTGCATATCTTCCCTGATTGATTTGGGGGAGCAATCTTGTCAATCACAGATTCATGCACTGCTTAAGTTCCCTATGGTGGAGAAATGAAGGGATGTTGGTTGTTTAGTACAAAAATGTGTTTTCTTTAAATCTCTGAATTTTTACCAAAAGCAGCTTCAAGAAGACAAATTATACTCATATTCATCATTATTAGACGGCAAAACACTATAAACTACACACATGTCAACATCGGCCCCACCTTAGGGGCAGCTTCTTTTTTGCTTGGGGGGTTGAAGGAAAGCTGGCCGGGCACACCACAGGAAGCTGCACAAAGAGAGGTTGCTTCAAATTTAGGCTTGGTCCAGCTGCTTTTGTAAGCAAGCTGTGCAAGTTTCTGCTCTGTCAGAGGTTTGGAAAGGATCTATTCACTCTTATTTCCAACCCCTCTCTCTCTCTCTCTCTCTCCGTCTCTCATGTTGGCTCGTTCGCTCACTCTCTCTCACGTTGGCCCTTCGTTGTTCGCGCTTTCCGTCTCGTCCCTTTCTCTTCCCTTTTCATCACTTTCTCTGGACTCTCCAATATCTCCCTCTCCCTCCTTCTCTCCCAAACTTTCTCTTGCTTTCTCTACAAATGCTCTCTCTCTCTCTCTCTCTCTCTCTCTCTCTCTCTCTCTCTCTATATATATATATATATATATATATATATATATATATAGATATATATAGATATATATATAGATATAGATATATATAGATAGTATATGTGTATATATATATATATATATGTGTATATATATATATATATATATATGTATTCTAATCAATGAATGTGAATGGATCAGACCCAGAATCCACCACCCAGGAGATTGGCACCCATCTCATATCACTACCAGATGTGGAGCCGTTCCAAGCTTTGGGTTTCGGTCTTCTTGTGTGAAACGTTCCACGTCCAACAAATTAGTCTTTCACAAAGGTTAGTCATGCAACACGTTATATTCAGTCATATTACGTCATATTCTCACTTTAATATATTTTTAAGGGGAGCATACATTCCATAATTATTAAATACAGTTTAAGTAATCTAGACAGCAATGAATAAGAACGTATTAATATATACTTAATAGTTGTGGTTATGTTGGCTTATATTCCGTGACTCAAAATTCTTCGAGCTCTTGTTTTGGCTCCAAATAGCAATATCCTCAGCCCATCAGATCAGAGCAATTGGCAAAAACAAAAAGATTCCTCTCCACAAATGGATTTCAACCAAACAAAATACTCTTCCATCATATCCCTTCATTTCCTTCTTCATCTTCTTCTCCCTAATCTTCTTCTTCTTCTTCTGATTATTCTTGTTCTTGTTCTTGTTCTTGTTCTTGTTGTTGTTGTTGTTGTTGTTCTTCTTCTTCTTCTTCTTCTTCTTCTTCTTCTTCTTCTTCTTCTTCTTCTTCTTCTTCTTCTTCTTCTTCTTCTTCTTCTTCTTCTACGCTGGTACCTCACTACAGATCTTCAGATACCATGTTTCCCTCCCGATACCGATTCCGATACCTAAACTATGAGTGTGTTTTTTTTGGGGGGGGATATATATCAGCTGTATACTACTAACCCAGTATGGATATGATATTATTGCTATCATTGTTGAATGGCCTGGCTCAGGTTAAACCATTTGTAAAAACACAAATAAATACGTACAGAATCTAGAATTGAAACTAAATGACTAAGCTAAATGTCAAAAATAGAATGTAAATATATGTACAGAGAATTAATTCTACATATTTCATTCTTTAATTATCTAGTGTAACTGATAATTAGGTAATTTTTCAGTCAAACTAGATAATTTACATTTCTAAATTCATATTATAATCATGTATTTGTACTTTAGCGAGAGCTTCTATGTTTTTCGACTTAGTAGCTCGAAGGCAAGTAGGTTGGGTATCACGCGTTTGCAACTTCCGACTTCCCAGCTCCAACCGATTAACGAACGCAGCATAACATCACGCGTGTTCGTGATGTTCTTTGCCTGTGTAGTAAATTAGCTAGTCACGTGATGGTGTCAGATCGGCACATAGACCAGCTTAATACCGATATCCAATGCATGTCAATATCAGAGGGGTTTTTCCTGGATCAACTTTAAACCTCACCACACACACAGGACAAATTGCTCGCAGTTTGCCACCACTGGTCAGACGTAAGGGTTCGCTGTTGCCTGACCCTTATTTCTGCTACAGACAGAACACAGACTGGCCTAACCACTAAAGCCTCGCTCCCCCACGACTCCTCTCACTAGTAATCATCTCCAACTAGTTCCCTCTCATCATTCCCAAAACGACATAAAGAAGAACCTTCCTCTAGTCACTCTATGAAAATTCCTTTTATTCTCTCTGTCTCTGTCTCTCTATCTCTGTCTCTGTCTCTGTCTCTGTCTCTGTCTCTGTCTCTGTCTCTGTCTCTGTCTCTCTCACTTGCTCTACATCAATTTCATGATCAGTTATCTGCCTGGAGAATTTTGGAGTTGCGGTTGTCAAGATTCTAATGAGCTGCTGTCACATGACCAAATGGTCAGTAATTGCCAGTAAAAAAATGTCACAGAGAAGGTTGATTGACTGCAGGCATGTATAATCCGTTCGTTAGTTTGTAAATAATGTAGTTTGTTGAATAACTCCTGCAAAGTAAGATTACATAAACCAGCCATTACACTGCCAGAAAATTATAAAAATTTGAACTTTATATGTGCAATAGATAAACAGCAAGTACTCCTTGAAGTCTCAACTAACCCAAACACACACTAGGGTCTCAATGCGTCCTGAATGTATGTACATATATGTATGAATGTTTGCATGTGTGTGTGTGTGTGTGTGTGTGTGTGTTTAAACGTACATATGTGTATCTATGTATGTACGTACATGTATCTATCTATGTATGTATGTATGTATGTATGTACATACGTGTATGTATGTACATACGTGTATGTATGTATGTATGTAGGTGTATTTATCTAAGTAGGTATGTAGTGTATCTATGTTTGTATGTACCTCCTTAGTGTGTGTATGGACGTCTCCCCTCTCATGTCTCCCTGTGTGTTGCAGTGGACGGCGGCTGGGGCCCGTGGAGCCTGTGGACGGCGTGCGGCGTGGACTGCGGGCGCCAGCGGAGCCGGGACTGCGCCGAGACCGAGCCGCGGCACGGGGGCCGCCCCTGTGACGGCCCCGGGCTGGGGGGCGACAACTGCACCGGGGGCCTCTGCATACAGAGTGAGTGGGGCCGGACGTCTCTGAGGCCCTGGGGCCAGAGCGCTGGTAGTCTGGCTGAACGGAAGTGGACAGCGTCTATTGCCTAGCGTCGGATTTCACTGCTACTCCTCCCCTTCCGGATGCTGGCGTTCCCGTATTGTGCTCCCCCTCAAACTCGGAAAATAGGCAGTATGGCGAGTTTTGAAGAGGACTTTGACGGCACTGTAAAGTTGGCATGTTTGGCTCTCGGTTGGGGTCGAGCCATTTCTGACAGCCTCTGAACGTCAAGAAGTTCCATCAAAATAATTTCCCGCCGGCACTATTTCGCATGGACACCGCTGCTACTTCCCGGGCTTAGCCCCGCCCTAGACGATTGTGATTGGTTTAAAGAAATAAAAACAGGCCAGCCCAGTTTCCCCACGGATAGACGGCTCGAGGTACCGTGGTTCCAGACCATTCTACTTGCTGTAGTTTGGTCTGGCTTTGCGAGACTAGAGCGCTGGGCCTCTAGGGGCCGTTGGGGCTAAACGTCTTCAGGACGCAGACGCTATCTTACCCTCCTTTATGGACTCAGTGGTCCTCCAGGAGGGAGCAGGGGGAGCCTCTGGCTTTGTGGCCGTAGATTACACTTTGTAGGCAATCAGAGCTATGCTGTGCTTTATAGACACACATGCGCACAGGGACGAGTGTACAATAGTATGTTCATATAAACACACAGAGACACTCATGTACGCACACGCACTCGCATACACTCGTTTAAAAACGCACACAGACACTCGTATAAACACACACACGCAAACGCTCTTATAAATCCACACACGCACACACCCAACACTCATATACATACCCAAATGCACAGACACATAAATACTCCAACCCGGTATCACGCGATTGCGTGCTCCTGCGCACGAACGTTAATCTATTGAAGCGTGTTCCAGAGCACGATAGTCCGACTTTTTGCGTGCTACACAGAACGAAATGTAAACCAATGCATTCTGAATGGGAGTGTTCCAAGACAATTAACTAAACGGTACGAGAGAGAGAAAGAGAGAGGGAGGGACAGAGAGCGAGAGAGAGGCTTCAGAAAGGGTGTGCGCAGATAGTACAGTGCACCCTAGTTATGTTTATGCCAAAACCACAAATGCTATATGTATATATATATATATATATATATATATATATATAATTGCCTAATTATATATATTGCCTATATATATGTATAGGCTATATATGTAATTAGGCTATAATTATATTATTTAGCGTGTAATGAGACAATCTATAGCCAAATTGTCGAAGATGCCCGAGAATCTTCGGGGATATCAGCATGGGAAATCGGCGAATCAGACCCATGAACCTATAAAGAAACACGTCATCTCAAGCGGGAGAGAACGTTTGCGGTGCTGGTTTGTGTCACGTAAGTACAGGGCTCTCATGTCTCATGCATTCGGCGTGAGACACACGCAATTCAACCCATGCACACGCTCGAACCTGTGCCGTGTTCCAATACCCGTACTGTCTGTACTTACTAGCCAAAATTTGAGTACGCAGTACGTTCCAATTCAGATCCGGCGAAAAGAAGTATACTTCAAGGACCCTGTTACGACCCAGGGTCGTATGTGTATTTTGCAGTGTTATTATGGATTTCGTCTGTGCTGTGGTTCCTCCCGGCCTGAGGGTGGTGTTACCACCCTTAGGCTCTCTCACTCTCCAGGTGCTGCTCCTCCCAGCCTGAGGGTGGTGCTACCACCATTGGTGTCTCTCCAGGTGCTGACTGTCGATTGGTGCAGGGGCTGGAGGAGCTACTATAAATGGCCGCCGCTGGAGACAGTCACTCTCCTTCTCTTGGCCCTGCTCCCAACTGCACCAGGCTTTACCATGTGGCATTATATTGTATTGTGTAGTGTTATGTTAAAACTTTAGCAGTCCAGGTAATCGTAGGGGTGAGTAGCTTGTTTGGTTTATCTTTGTTTTCTCCTGTTTATTAAGTAGGGAGTCAGTGAGAATCCTGTGACACTTCGAAACAGACCACCGCAGTGAGTAAAAGTTATTTTCCTTTATTAAATGCTGACGTTTTTGGGCCGTCTCCTCAGACACAAGCCATTAGTATCCCTGCGCTTTGCACCTTGACATGCATGTCGCCGCTGTTTGTTAACCTAGCTTTGCTGATTTGTATCTTGTGATGTGTATGTGTGTGTTTTTCTTAACAGGTGTTAGATGACTGACAAGATCTATGGGGGGGCCCCCTTTGGGCCCCCCCATACCAACTTAGTCTTCAAATCTAGTGCCATGGGACTCCAGTGTCTTCAAAACATCCTTGGAATACATGTGTATGAATGGTCCACCGATGGGTTGATCTGGAAGCCACCACGGTCCACGCAGTAATCTGCTGCGTGGGCCGTAGTGGCTTCCAGAGCCATCTTTCGGTCTTGGTCAGGATTTGTTACAGTTGCCCTTCAATGTAGCAGGCTACGGGTTTCTGAAGTAGCCTGCTTTACGTAGCATTGGAGTACAAATATTGTGCAAAATGCTCATGTAATTGCACTAGCACTAGTAACCTGTAGATTAGCTTAGTTTAACGTCATTCCGTGCTGTCTCTGTCCAATGTGTGGCTTACTTTAAGTCCACAAGGCCCTCTGGTAAACCACGTTGGAACACCCCTGGATAAGGTGATTAGTCACTGGGTGTGTGCTAAAGTATTGTTCCATTTTTCACTAGTTGGTTAAGGTTTGGTAGAATTGTTTGGATGCTAGCGACGTGATGGCGTATGTACAAGAGCCTACCGTGGCCAAGCCACAGTTGCGACGGCCACGGCCAGATGGCCTAGTGTGAGTGCAACCTTGATTTCATTTGTATACTGTTTACCATTGGATGTTTATGCAATTTGGCTTAATTCATCCGCAGTAAAGCTGCATTTGACTATTCCAGGGTCGTTTTGTACAGGCTTTCAATTGACCATGTTGACTAGTTTGTGGGAAGTTTTTTTTTTTTTACCCTTGCCTACAATCCAACGGTTGTGACCACTTATGCAACTGGGCTGTGAACCTTGCAATTCTAGTTGCATATTTGTACACGCAAGCTTGTCTATTTCTATCGCCATCACTAACACTAGCTTCAGCATTTCCTTGTAGGCCATTAGCTGACTTGTGTATTGGAGCGATGATTTGGGTATTTTAAGATGCTTGAAAACCTAAAATAAAGCAAAATGCGTGTCTGGTGTGCAAGAGCCAATTTGTTGGCTTGCAGTAGTCGAGGAGTTGCCGTAGGTCGTAAGCCATCTGGAGGTTGTGGCAATGGAGGCTTGTGGTAGATCTGCCATCCAAGAAAGGTTAATTCTTCTGAAGCATGATTAATAGTTTGGTAAATTGAATCTATTCATATAGAACTATAAAATCCAAGACTGCAGCCAGTAACTTGGATCGCAATATGTGGAAAGTATTAGTCTTCATTTGTAACAACAGAATAATTAACATGACTAACTGGGTTTCTTCCATTTTCTAACTAGGGGGACTTGACTGGTGAGTCTACTGGATTAATCAGTAGCGGTACTTTGCCCAACAGATTTGATGGCATGACTACAGGGTGACAAAGACAATTATTCCCTGCCTATCAAAAGAGACTTCTAAAACATATCTGCTATAACAGTTTCTATACTTTTTGTATAATTTGGTCATGCTGCAAATTTACTTTTTGTAGTTGCTCCATATTTAGTTCTTTGACAGCCTCACCTGCTAGAAAAGTCTATTCAAATCGGCTAAATATAATGAACTAAATTAATAGCCATGAAATGTTGTCACTCATTCTAATGGCAAATACCCTCTTTCAGTTGGTGGTTCAACACTGAGGTCTCTCTCGGCTTGAGGGAGAGCTCACAAGTAAATTACACGAATGTCCTGGAGCAATTGGAATACACTTTTATTTAGTCTACCTGACCAGGGACATCTTTGAACTATAGGTCACCTAACCCAAACTTTTCACTCTTGTTAGGTTGTCCTTTTCTCTTGTTTTAACCCGAAAGGGCTGAAATATCAACATTTTAGGTATTCTGTTTGGATAATGTGCAAAACTTGTGGCTTCACTAATAAAAAAAATTAACAAATGTATTTTTCTTAATGTGGTTAAACTATTTAAAGATTTGTATGCAAAATATTTCTGCTCAATTTGTGGTCAATGAAACTCTGAATTTTTTTTAATTTGATAAAACAAAACTATGGGTTAAAGGTATTTGCTTTGGGCATCTTTAGATATTTTTAGAATCTAGCTCCATTGCTGTTAGAAATTGTGTCTCCCAGTACTGCAAAGTGCTTCCACAAGTTTAAAAAAGAATGGGCAGAAAAGGAACTGCTGACTAAATCTATTTAGCATGGGTAGAAAGTTTACATGGAAGCTCTTGGCTGCTGGTTCCAACACAGCTCCACTGTTAGCCTGTGACCTTGCGTTTAATTTTTTTTGACTTTTGGTTAATTTCACAAAAGAAATGAACTGGTTAATACAATAAACAAGACATTTCATGGTGATATTTTGAACTGTTTGTGGATATTGCATTAAATCCATATGCTTGAAACTTTTCAATAATGCATGTCAACGAAACAATGGAATGAAATAAATAGTTCAAGCAATTTGTGGGACTTGGCTGCTTTTACATTATTACTCATTTTGGGGGTTATTTCAGTCTCTCCAACCTGCAAGTCATGCGAAGAATCATGGGAATATTCTATAAATGTCATCTTTCGTCTCAACACTTCTGCTGCAGCCGCTGTTGTAGCGTATGAGTCCTTTGAGACCCCCTTTGATAAAAGGGGTTCTCAAATGTTGACCCTCAGTCACCTATTGCATCACTTCCTTTAGGGCTTCGGCCTCCTAATTGATCATTATAGTATAATTGAATGCCCTCTTTCATATATATGATACCTCCATCACTGGGACGTGGCAACAATTCTCCAAATCCATATGGGGGGGATGCTTGTGGACAGTAGCGGTGTATACTCGAAATAAATAGGAAGCAAACTCATCTCACAAATGAGTAATGACATCTCAAATATTTATTTAATAAATTGTTTCAATTTATAATAATCCAAAATCCAATGGCAAAACCCGTTGGCTTTTTGTCGAGGGAATCCAGGGCAACGCTCACTTCCGGGTTGGCCAACATACGTCATCCCTCCACCACTCTACTGTAAAAACACATGTTCAAGTTGAATGAGAATAATAATAATTCTGCCATAGTATTTATTTAAGGAGGGGGGGGGGATACAAGTCTTTTGGCCATTTGTTGTGTTGATCAGCAGAGAAATAATTTGTCCGCAAAGACGGTGACTTCGCTTAGCAACGGTAAACGCTGGGGTAGACAAGTCACCGGACTACTACCCATGCAAGTGAACGGAGCGTTCCACGGCATTGAGAAGACCCGTGCAATAAAGGCCTATAATATTTCTGTTTATGGCATAGATTTCTCCTCAGATTAGGCCAATAAACCAATGGTAAAATAAAAATAAAAACGCTTGATCAAAGGCCCGGCCCGAGTATAGTGGTGGGAAATATCGGCCCGACCCGGCCGGCGTCGGGCTCGGGCTCGGGCAGAGAATCTAAACACCGACTGGAACTACTTAGCAGGTGTCTATAGGGCTATATCAGGAGTTAATGCACGCACTGCAGCCAATCAGAATCAGAGTATTCCCCCAGACCAGGGGTCGGCAACCTTTTGTATCAAAAGAGCCATTTTGGCCCATCTCCCGCAAAAAATTTTTTTTTGGAGCCGCAAACTTTTTAATTCACCCCCTCCCCCTCCGAAGGCTCTAACACTGCGCACCGCACAGACATTTTTTGTGACACTCTGTAAAAAAAAACGAACTTTAATGCTGTAAACCCTTCTCGCTCAGTATTCGTTCGTGCAATTGTCTGTCAACGGTGGATGCTGCTGATTGGCGGCTCACTGGCATGTCCCGCCTCCTGCCAATGGCAGCATCTAGGCTACTTCCTGATGCCAGATGCCAGTTAAAGATTTAACTCCTACTGGGATTAGCCACCTGCAAATCAACGAAGCTTTGTCATTCACTCCCCCCCTCACGGTAGCGCAATTGCGCATTCATTGCGACCTCTCGTTTAGTTGACGATATATATATAAAAAAAAAAAATAATAATATATATATATATATATATATATATATAATTTTTTTAAGAAAACTGCAGGGAGCCACGGGTGAGGGGCTAAAGAGCCGCATGCGGCTCCGGAGCCGCAGGTTGCCGACCCCTGCCCCAGACCGTGGTCTAAACAATATTATTCACGAGTTATAAACAACCCCTACACATCAATATTAATGATAACCCTGTGGAAATTGCCATAAGTGAGAGACACAATTTTGCACGTTGAGCACACAGTTGTGTGACTCGTTTATTTAGTAAGAGAGAAACAGGAAATCAAACCGTGCTGAAGGTAAACAAATCCCGCATGGGCTCTGACGTCATGAGACGCTCGTAATCCTTAAAAGAGACATCGATCCCTGAACCACCAAGACAGTAAACGACATGCCTAACACAATTGAAAGAACAACACATAACAAAATACTGTAGGTGAATTATGTTACACTCACTACAACCCATTAAATACGGTATGATTTCTAGATGTCATGGCAACGTCCGCTCGCGACACTGGACTTGCGATCGAGGCATCGACGCGGACGTTCATTCACATAGCCAAAAACAAGAGAATAGATGGCTAGATAAAATAAACATCAAGACATACAATTCTAAAAAGAACAGATGAAGCAGCTACCCTTTTTTCCTTCGCGGTTTGCCTACAGCTGCGCACCTGCATTAAATATAGGCCTATCCGTGTATTGTCACAATTTCTCAGTATCGAAGGTGAAAGTAGAAACGGGTGGCCAAAAGCTGTCATATTGTTAGTTATCACAGACAATTTTAAGTAGAAACGGGTGGCCAAAAGCAGTCATTTGTTAGTTATCACAGACAATTTTCAACAATGAATGATCTGTACGGAGCTCCATAAGGGACATTAGGGAGAACGCTCCCGGACAGAACCTTAGTTTGGAAGTCATGCTTAGTGACACGACAAATAGCCTACTTCCAATTGAAATACAACATTTAGAAAATAGGCCTACGTGTCCCTGATCACGTTTCAATAGATTAAATAACGTGACAGTGTCACGTATTTTCGTGAGACCATACCCGTACTTCCATGAGTATACTTAAAGGAAGTATACTATCCGCACTATCTCCTACGTTATTTTTTCAGATGTGAGTGCTGTTCCAAATCGAGTACTCCGTGGTGCACTAACCGGAAATTACGATCACGACTGCCGCCGTGGCTACTCCCCCGCAATAAACATCCCGCTTTGAACGGTGAACTCTTTACGCCTAGCAGCTATAAAAACTATAAAAACTACAAAATGACTCTATTAATGCAGGCTATGTGGAAAATGCGCCGACTTTGGCTCAGCCTGGCTCCGCCTCTTCCGCTACGTAGCTAAGATGGCTGCCGTTGAGTACGGGGAGTGTCCTTCGATCCACACTTAAGGATTAGCCCGTTTTGAATACGGCATCCGGGTCCTTGAAGTATACTTCTTTTCGCCGGATCTTACTCAAATTTTGGCTAGTAAGTAAGTACGGACAGTACGGGTATTGGAACACGGCACAGGTTCGAGCGTGTGCATGGGTTGAATTGCGTGTGTCTCACGCCGAATGCATGAGACATGAGAGCCCTGTAGGCTACTTACGTGACACAAACCAGCACCGCAAACGTTCTCTCCCGCTTGAGATGACGTGTTTCTTTATAGATTCATGGGTCTGATTCGCCGATTTCCCATGCTGATATCCCCGAAGATTCTCGGGCATCTTCGACAATTTGGCTATAGATTGTCTCATTACACGCTAAATAATATAATTATAGCCTAATTATATATATAGCCTATACATATATATAGGCTATATATATAATTAGGCAATATATATATATACATATAGCATTTGTGGTTTTGGCATAAACATAACTAGGGTGCACTGTACTATCTGCGCACACCCTTTCTGAAGCCTCTCTCTCGCTCTCTCTCTCTCTCTCTCTCTGTCCCTCTCTGTCCCTCCCGCTCTGTCTTTCTATCTCTCTCGTACCGTTTTGTGGAGCACGTTAATTGTCTTAGAACACTCCCATTCAGAATGCATTGGTTTACATTTCGTTTGGTGTAACACGCAAAAAGTCGGACTATCGTGCTCTGGAACACGCTTCAATAGATTAACGTTCGTGCGCAGGAGCACGCAATCGCGTGATACCGGGTTGAATACTCACACACATCTGCTTCATGACATCAAGCCACAAGGTAGGTTCTCCCGGGAGATTGTTCTCCAGGGGGAGGGTTCTCCAGGGATAAGGTTCTCCTGGGTTAGATTAGGGTTCTCCAGGGTTAGGGTTCCACATGGCAGGATCAGGATACCTACTGAGAGTTTAAAGCTGTACAGCAACATAATAATAATAATAATAATAAATTAAATGTATATAGCGCTTAATATGGTACTCTAAGACGCTTTACATATTGCCCTAACAAAACTATGTAAAACAGACTAGGAATAAAAGAAAAACAGGTTAAACATGAAGAATAAGGTGGGAGTTAGGTGGGGAAGGCTAGTGTGTAAAGGTATGTTTTGAGGGCAGATTTGAAAGAAGAGAGGGTTGGAGAGACTTTGATGTGGGAAGGGAGTGAATTCCAAAGGGTGGGGGCAGCAACTGAGAAGGCCCGATCACCCCAAGTCCATCGCTCAGTCCGTGGAACTTGTAGCAGGTTGGCAGAGATGGACCTGAGGAATCGGGAGGGGGCGTGGTGATGGAGGAGGTCGGCAAAGTAGGGGGGGGCTAGGCTATTGAGGGCCTTGTAGGTGATGAGTACGATTTTGTAGTTGATTCTGTGTTTAATTGGAAGCCAATGGAGTTCACGGAGGACAGGTGTGATGTGTTCTCTGGAGCATACACAATTCGATATGGAAACATACACAATTCAGCCCAACATGACCAAATGGGTAAACATGATCACTCATATATATAAAGCTATATAAAATACCCTGTGTTCATATGTTCCTAGCATTGGTCAGCCCCTGGCAGTGTTGATGTTATTGAGCCACTCACGACCGTAATACAGTCATACAGAAGTGAGCGAACAGAAGTGACGGCTGAGAACCCAGCCGGCCTCTGCTGCCGGTGGGCGTATGTATGTACGGTACATGGAAACCTTCCCCTGACGGCGTATCAAATGGAGCGCTGACAGAGACACGACTGTCAGTAACACTGATATGCAGCCGGTACACGGACCACTTCAATCCCGTTCTGACATCCGCCGGTGGAGCGAGGCCCTCTGCTTGTCTTTACGTGGAGCTGCCCTCTTCACATTGTTTCAGCGCTTTCCATAAAGCACGCAGTGATTATTCATATCGGTTTCACATTGCCTCCGTTTGAACCAATCGTAATCCCATTATGAGTTTTATCAAGCTACAATATTTAATTTGAATGCTGTATAAAAGCTATGTTTCTCATTATCCAGCAGTTCATCCTCGCCCATTTCTGGCCCTTAAAATGGTTTGCTTGGTTTCATGAAGTTGGGTAAAGTCAAAGTATATTCATCTTTTATGCGTGATTGCAATTCCTACTTCTGATGCAGTATGATCATCATTATGCATCATGGTGCATAATGATATCCATGTGAAAATGCTAAACTATGAATAAAAACATAAATTGAATGCATTGTGATCTAATATATTATCACATGCATAATTGTGACGCATAATTGAAACAGGAAAGTATATGATGATCCATTATTTTAAGGGTTGTAATTTAGAAAAGAAAGTAGTTTTATGTAATTAGTATACACGACCCACAGGTCATCGCGATGGTGACCACGGCCAAGTTCCAAGTTCACAGGGCTCCTGCTTCTAAACTCGGCTGTCCAATAGTCACAAGATCTTTCAAAGTCAGGTCAGGTTCTTTTTCATATTCACAATTAATGTCACAAAGGGCTCCGCACACGCCCGTATCCAAACAAGATGAGACGTCTCTCTCCTCTGACACCCTACCCCCTGACCTGCCTGATAGCTTTGGGCATCCAACAATCTTCTAGTCGGCTAGAGAGGAATAGGTGACATTGTACCGATCAAAAAAGGCCAAGAGAGCATAAGGAATCGCAGGTCATCAAGTATGTTGTATTTAGTTTCAGTCTGAACCCACAGTCTGTAGTTTCAGACTACAGTCTGTGGTTTCAGATTGTATCAACACTATATATATTGTAGGCCTGTAGGATGGTCTTGGTTTGGGTTTGAACCAGAAACTTTGGGCTCTGATGTAACACCCCCGCCACTCGACCAGGGGTTCCCAACCTTGGGGTCGGGGCACCACTTTGGGTCCCCTGATTTGCAGATAGGGCCGCAGGAGATCACAGACATAAGTTATAGATATCTTAGGATCCATTTCAGCAAATTTAGCGTCCGGCATACAGAAACTCAGTGCCTAATGATTCATAGCCACCAGCTCATGACTACTAATCGTTGACTGTGTGGTAGAGTGGTGTGATTACGTACACTTGGATGTTGATATCCCCGGCAGATGTTGATTGGGTGAAAACTATTCGTAGATTCACAAATGTTAATGTTGGGGTCGCAAACATATTTAGAGCAAGAAATTAGGTCACCGCCCATAAAACGGTTGGGAACACCTGCTGTTGACAATACGTCCTCTCCTTTATTTTGAGAAACTGCATGACGGGAACATTCTGGAATAAAGGATCACTGATAGCAGGGAGGTACCTTATTCTGAAATGACATCAATCATTTGTCAGCGCT
The DNA here is from genome assembly GCF_031168955.1 of Gadus macrocephalus. NCBI lineage: Eukaryota > Metazoa > Chordata > Actinopteri > Gadiformes > Gadidae > Gadus > Gadus macrocephalus. The sequence continues at coordinate 14,215,444 of NC_082385.1, forward strand.
GTTTAATTCTGCATCCCTGATTCAGTACATTATTAAGATCACAAAACTGAACTTTATCGCTACCCCTTCAACGACATCCATCACACATAAATCTCTCTGATGAATGGCGTCGATCAAACTATCCTATTTCCGCTAAATATTAGCCATTTCTGCGATCAGCTCTTCTCATCCATCCCGTGCATTATGAACTACATGTCAATCATGTCTGCCAAATCTGTGTGTGTTAACGTCAATCACGGCTCATGCATGATGGCCTAAACAAATTGTGTGTTTGCCTATCTTTTCATCAAGTGTCTGTGTTTGTTTATCGGCGTCGGGCAACAGTTTAGACCGCTTCAACAGATGCATCTGTGGAAACTTCCCCAGCCCTCAATTAACCTGTTACTGTAACACCAACACTGCACACTTGGTCTGAATTCTCTTCCCATAATGCCTCTGGCTACTTATCAGGCTTCCCCAGAAAAGTACACCTTTTCCTTTTTTCATTTCTACAACGGAGCTCATTATTTTCTTGAAGAACTGAAGCTGGAATTCATTTCTCAGCTCTTTTTCTTGGTGGGGGGACGTGTCTTATGCTGCCACGTGCCGTTTGGATCAGCTCGACAGGGTAATCGCCGGAGATGAGCTAATTTAATGAATTGCTTCTGTCAGATGGTCCTTGTGGATGGCTCCGTGGCACCACACATCAGACCCAAACGCCGTTTGTGAAATGACATTCAGGTGTTGGGTTGATTAGAAGTGCTTTCTCTGTGTGGCTCCTCATTAGCACTAGCTTCTCACACTCCTCTCTCTCGCTCTTGCTCTTTCTCCAGCATACTACCACACACACACACACACACACACACACACACACACACACACACACACATACACATACACATACACACACACATTCCTTAACGATACAATTTCAAACCAGCAGGAATAAAACCTAAAATAAAGTTGTAGGAAACCCACTGAAGCTTACACACAGTTCAGTCTTCTAGCAGACAAAACCTTTTTTGGAGACAACAGGAATCAGTTTCAGTTGGTTGTTGGTTTACATTAAAACAGAATAACAGTTCTTTGTAGCATGATTAAATGAAAGGGTGGTTTAGCAATCAGAAGCGTTCATATCTATAAAATCCCCCAAATGTCTCAGCTTTTAACGCCTGTTCTTTTTATCTTTAATTCTTAGTATCCTTTTTCCAACCACTCTTCTCTCTCTCCCTTGTCTCTCTCCCCCCCCCCCCCGTAGAGGTGGAGAGCAGCAGTGACGTGGTGCTGTACTCTGGGCTGAGTGCGGGGGTCCTGACGGTGGTGGTCCTGATCGTGGTGGTCACTCTGTACCGGAGGAGCCACAGCGAGTACGGCGTGGACGTCATCGACTCCTCCGCCCTCACCGGCGGCTTCCAGTCCTTCACCTACAAGACGTCCTGCCAAGGTCAGCTCACACAGACACACACACACACATGCACACAAACACACACACATACGCACACACACACACGCACGCGCACACAAACACGCACAAATGCCCGTGTCACATTTTTCAAATAAGGGTACATTAATGAACCCTTAAGTAACATTAGTAAAGTAATATGCACTGTTATAAAGCATCAGCATGGGTTAACCCTAACCAACCATCAAATAATGCATAAATGAGTACCTTAGTTAACATATACACCATTATTAAGTTATTAACCAGACCATTAGTTCGTTAATACGTTTGTTTGTTAATACGTATTACTGCAATAACAAATTGTATTAGTAATTTGTTTATTAGTAATTTAACACGTGTCTTATGAACAAGACAAGTATGCACAAAGTTGAATGGACATTTGTTATAGCAACCCTGACCTCGTTATATCGTCAAATCAGGAAGTCCCAGGGTAACGACCAACGGTCTGCCTCCAGCCGGCCTCTCCACCTTATACAAGTATAAAAAAAAAAAAAAAAAAATCTTTTTTTTTTTCTTTTTTTTTTATCCCACCACCACCCCCCCCCCTCTTCGGAGGACAACTTTATTTTTATTCAACAAAATTTGATTTACAAAAGTAAGAAATAGGAGAGAATAATAATAATGATAATGATGATAATAATGAAAAATAAAATAAAAAGGAGACTGAAGTGGCTCCGAACCCATATACCCAAGTGCGCAAGACACACACACACAAAAAAAGTAAAATAACAGACACAAAGAAAGAAAAACACAGAAACAAGCTTTAACATACATACTGACAGACAGACACAGGGACGCACAGTCAGACAGGCAGACAGAGACAAATGGTGGAGAAATGTGGAGTGGTAGATGTGGTCTGAAAGGAGGAGTATGGTGCTATGTGTGTAGGGTAGGTATATGCAAGTGTGTAGCTATAAGGTGTTGTTTGGGGAAAGGGAACATGTGTGTGTGGGGGGGGAACTAGAGAGAGTTAGGAGGGGAAGAGGGGGGGGGGGCTTCGAATGTACATGGCTTACCTTAACTGTTGAATTTGTAGAAATGTGATGAGGGGATTCCAGATTTCTTTAAAGGCGGAGATATTGTTCTTTTTATATGCAGCAGTTTCTTCTGTCAGGATGAATTCTGTGATTAAGTTGGTCCAATGGTTGAAGTGGCAAGATGATTTAGATTTCCAGTTTTGAAAGACTATTTTCTTGGTGATAGCTAGAGAGACAAGGACTGGGGTTTTGTATTTTGAGGGGAAGGGGGAATCTGAGGTGTCTCCTAGAAGACAGAGTGCTGGAGACAGTGGGACTCTGCAGTCCAGGACCGAAGATAGTGTGTTAGTTACTGTGGTCCAGAGAGAGTGAACAGGTTGACAGAGCCAAGTTGCATGGAAATAGGTGTCAATGCTCCCCGAAGTGCACTGTGAGCAAGTGTCTGTGTCAGATAATCCCATTTTAAACATTTTACTCTGAGTGATGTGTGTTCTGTAGATAGTTTTATATTGTATGAGTTGTAAGTTAGTGTTGGTGGTCATAGTGAAGACGTTTCTGCAGATTTGGGTCCAGAAATCGGGGTCGGGAGACAGAGTTAAGTCGCCCTCCCATTTGTTTTTCGAAAGCGTTATTGTGGGGTTAGATGAGGCGATGATTCTGTAGAGTTTTGATATACGTTTTTTGGGGTTGTTGGGTATGTCCAGTAACTGTTCGCTGGTTTTGGAAGGTTGTAGGGTGTTGGTTAATTTTAATTTGCATTTGACATTTGATTAGGGCTTTAAGCTGTTGGTAGTGGAGAAATTGGTCTGTCCCAATCCCACATTTTTGGATTATTGCTTTGAATGACGTGAAAAAAACGTGATGGAGGTGGGTAAACAAGTATAAAATTCTGCCCCCCACCTGCTTCCTCAGTCCTCGTAAGGAGACGAAGAAGGACACGTTAAAGGGCGCCGCTGATGATCTGGTGTCTCATTATAATGACAGACCTGGCGCTCCTACTCCCCATAAACCCCTGATGAATCAACAGCCCTGTTCACCAGAACCGCCGAAGTCCACTAAGCACTGAATGAATTCATCAAAACCTCGATTGGATGTAAAGAGAGAAAAGTCCTCCCAGGTCCACGACGCTCCATAAACGTAGAACTGTAGTGTTAAAATCCGCTCGATAAAACCCTGTGGGAAGCGGCAACTACGGAGAAGCAAATCTAGCGACAGGCGCTTGGGTCGAACCTCGAGCCAAATAATGATTGAGGCAAAACGAATGTGTCTCAGCCTGGGCTGTCTCAGGGCTTTAAAGCTGCATATCTAACACGACACTTCATTTGACCAAAGTCTGCTCAGACTGCTCCGTCTCAGCACAACTCTTCTCTACTAACAGCTAGCATTTTTGCCTCTGACTGGGATACGAACACGACGGCACTTAGGTTTTGACGGACAAGACAGGTCGCTCTCTCTCCTGTTATTTGATCACACGGTCGCTGGGTCGCTCTCCGTCTCGATGAGGGCTCTCCCTTTGCAAATAGATGGAAGAATAACAGCTGACTTTGGTAAAAGAAAAAAAGGGAGACATCCAGGGATTTCAAAAAAACAACTCTTTCTTTAATATCCTCCTCGGAGAATCGAGCTGTCAGAAAACTAATAGTCATCCACTGTCAGCATGAATCCCAACCTTCAGGTCGGGTGAGGGGCGTAGGTTGGTCCTTAGCAGCTTCTCCTTGTGATGGAACAAGTTAGCGATGGACAATCTAAAGCTACAGGAAGCTCGATACGTCGGCGAGGTCAAATCCCTGGCCTTCGCTGTGGCACTGCTGCTAGTACAACTGTAGCTTTGCCTGTCTGACAGGGTCGGGCCAGGGCGTCTAACACAGGCCTTGTTCTAGGACTAATCCACCACCATAGGCACTGCTGTCTGTCTGTCTGTCTGTCTGTCTGTCTGTCTGTCTGTCTGTCTGTCTGTCTGTCTGTCTGTCTGTCTGTCTGTCTGTCTGTCTGTCTCACTCTCTCACTCTCTCACTCTCTCACTCTCTCACTCTCTTTTCTCTTTTTTTTTAGTAAATTCAATTATAACCGGAAAGCCATGATACCATTTAACACAAGATTGTCACATTTTATTCATTCCAATAAACTAAAGGGGTTTAAGAGCTTGAACATAATTCGATTTTTCTTATTGCCAAAACCAAAACAACAAGGTTTCCTTTGTATCCTGCTCACAAGATTGTGGTCCACTGAGGAATAAAGCTGAAAAGATCGCTTTGGTCCATCTATGATGAGCTAGGCCCTCGTCAAAATGTTAAACTAAACAGATATCTGTACCCAATTCTAGATTAAGACAGTTAATTCTGTTTACATATTTCCTATCTTTGTGCTCCAGTTATATACTTTCGTCCTATATGCTCCTACCAATATACAATAAAGGGTCTTCTGGTATTTCTTTGTTTGATCTTATGGCACTAATACAAATACTCTGTAAGGTAATACTACTATATTGATCCCTAAAGAGAACAATTAGGCATCGCAGAAAAATATGAAGAGAAATTGAAGATAAGAAACACAACTTTTTGTGTTTTTTATTTCCGTAGCGACATTGATTGGCTCAGGAGGTAGAGCACGTTGACTTAGAGGCTGCCCAGCCAATGGGTGGAGCTGATGGGTGGAGCTTGACCAGCTCCACCTTTAGGTTCAGCCTCATCCCCGGCTCAGGTCCAGCCAGTCCCCACCTCACTCATACCACTTGGTAACCCACCGTTCTATTAGCATCTAGCTATTGCCCCGGAGGGAGAGCTCTGTCTGGGCAGAAGATGACTGCGGCATCAGAGAGGGGGTTAAGCTTCTCGGACACTTATAGTATTACACAACGGTGTGTGTGGAGGTGTGGAGCTCGTTCTTGACAGCTGTTTATTTTGATGATCGCTACAGAGAAAGGATTATGCTTCCTGGACCCCTATAGTTTAACACTACGGTGTGTGTGGATGTGTGGAGTTCTGTATGAGCAGCGGCTTATTTTTGGATTATCTCCGCCTCCGAGTGAGGGGTACATTTTGTCAGTATAACGCCACAGTGTGTGGCGCAGTTCATATACAACATTGTTCATTATAACGCTGATACACAACACGACTACTAAAAAAGTATCACAAAGTTGTCATTGGTCGTAACACGTCCCCTTCCTTCCTTACATGCCCAAAACACATTATTAATACACTGAAACTAACCTAACTCCTAAACCTATCCAAACCATAACCCGTAAACATCACCATAACCCTAACCATGACTGGGTTGATGGGCTAGCCTAATCCCAATCAGATGGACTAGCTCAAGAGAAGTGGAGCTGGACTAGGACAAGGCAAGCCCCGCCCATTTCGCTCTGCAGTGAGCACCATTTGGTTTGTCTGGCTACGAGAAGGCTGCTAGTTCGATCCCCGGCTCCTCCTAGCTGAGTGTCGTGTGTCTCCGAGCAATACACCCATACATAAAATGAGCTGGCTGTTCCCTTGCATGGTTGACACTGCCGTCGGTGTGTAAGTGTGTGTGTGAATGTGTGTATAAATGGGTGCATGAATCAGGTAGATAAATGGCTGAATGTTGGACAATAATTGTAAAGCACTTTGCGTGGCCACTGGTTAAAAGCACTGTATGAATGCAATCCATTTACCACTCATCATGACACAACAGCAGCGCTGCCTGGTCACGGTGCCTGGTCCCGGACCTGTTTCTGTATGTCCAGTGTGTTCAGGAAACCCCCTGCTGATCAACTCGTCCATGCAGCCTGACCTGAGCGTGTCGCGGACCTACACCAGCCCCATGTGCTTTCAGGACTCCATGGACAAGGAGCTGATGGCCGACCACTCCCTGCTGGACCCGCTGCCCGACATCATGGTCAAAGGTACGGCACACAACGCCTTTAAAGACGGTAGCAGGGCTGAATGCAGCTCGCTGGGTTGGTGGCGCGAGCCGCTAGTGCGCTCACCACGTAGACGACGTGGCTCGCTGAGGCTCCGGTTTGATTCTGACTAAAGTTGTTCACTTTCTCTTTCAACCTGAAATGTTTGGCTGTATTTCCAGTCCTGTACATAAAGGTGCACAAAGCCTGTTAAAAAAATAATAATGGAGAAGGCCACAAAGAAACTAACATTCATAAAGAAGGCCGAACAAAAAAAAGCAATGAATTCCTGTCAGTTTTCTTTTCATCGCTCAGTGTCGGATAGTGTGAATATTCGCTCTGGCGCCGACCCTTTCTGTGCGCCGTTCCCAAAGCATTCTTTGATCAGAGCTGATTTCAGCTTTATTTTATAAAGATATCTTTCATTCTTTTCTTTGTGCCTTTATGTGCAGTACATTGAAGAGAGACAGAAGACAGCTAAGAAATGACGTGTAGCATATGAGCAAAGGAGGGAATCGAACCTGTGTCTCTCACGATGCGTACCGCCTACATGGTCAGCGCACTATGCTTAGCGGACCCCTGTTCCAGCTTTATTTGACGTCAGTACCTCATGACCCGGGGGGTGAGGTGATGGTGACAGATAAGACCAGGGTGTGTTTCCCGTCCGTCCGTCCGTCTCTCCAGAGAGAGGGGAGAGAGCAGAGTACCACGTGATGTCCCATCCAAGGACCTTCCCGCGGGGCGTGGCACCAGACTACCAGGGCGTGGGCGTAGACGCCACGCTGGGCCGCAGGGGGAAGACCCTCTTCATCCCGCACGGCCTGCCCAGGCCTCTTCCCCCTCCTCTGCTGAAGACCACCAGGGTGCTGGGCCACGCCGGAGGAAGGCTGGTCGTACCCAACACTGGAGAGAGAGAGAGAGAGAGAGAGAGAGAGAGAGAGAGAGAGAGAGAGAGAGAGCAGCTATAAACGAAATGAAAGACCAAAAGTTAAGTTAGTGTCAATCACAATCATGTAATTCTGTGGAAAGAGAAAAGTCGGGGATAAGGGGTGAGTTGATGATGGCAGAAAGAATAAAACAACGGCTTCTGACCAGGCGGTTCTCCTCCTGACACACCTTCCTCCTGTCCTCTGATCGTGATTTCATGAGACCGTGTTAAATGTTTTATTTTATGTTCCCGTACAAGTGCTCTGTTCAACGTTATATGTGCGGCAAAGTGTAATTCAGCGTTATTATTCTGAACTGTGATATCTGAAATGTCCCCTAGTGAGGACATTTTTGTGTCTGCTGAAGCCAAGATTGACAAGCAGACACTTATTGTTGGTGACAGGTAGTGGCTATGTGTATGCGTGAGTTTGTGTGTGTGTTTGTTTGTCTATGTGTGTCCGTGTTTGTGTGTGTGTGTGTGTGTGCATTGATGAATGCGTGTGTGTCTGTGTGTGTGTGTTTTTGTGTGTGTGTGTGTGTGTGTTTGTGTGTGCGTATGTACGTACGTATGTGTGTGCATGTGTGTGTGTGTGGGGTTGTGTGTGTGCGTACGTGTTTGTGTGTGTGTGTGTGTGTGTGCGTTGACCTCCTGTGTCTGGACCATCAGCCATGCTTGTGTCTCTCTGTAGGCATTAGCCTGCTGGTGCCCCGCGGAGGGATAGCTGAAGACACGAGCTGGGAGATGTACACGATCATCAACCAGGAGGACAGCAGGTGAGGCCCACACTGAGGCTCTGAGGCCGCCTGCCGCCAGCCCCCCCCCATATACAAACACACACACACACACACACACATATACACACAGATACATACACACACACACACACACATATACACACACACACACACACACACACACGCACACGCACACACATACACACAAATACAGAAACACACGGCCAAATTCACATACACACACGCACGCACGCGCACGCACGCACACGCACGCACGCACGCACGCACGCATACACGCACACACGCATACAACCATAAACACACACATAAACGCACGCACGCACGCACACACGCACACACTCATGCAACCATAAACACACACATAAACGCACACACACACACACACACACACACACACACACCTGCTCCTTGGTCGGAGTGGAGCTGTTGACTTTACGTTATTTTTTTGCTCTTTTCTCAAGTCTTTATTTTCTCCCTCATTGTTGAAACATAATTTAGCTTTGGTCTTTCTACTGTCCTTTTACTTTTGTTCTTTTCATTTATTTCTCTGTTTTCTTTATTTAACATATTTTCTCAATTGTTTAAAGACGTTTTCTGAAAGTATAGCTCAATTTCTCAAAACTCTAAACAAAAACCTGAGAAGAGTTTCTAATTTTCTCAAAACGACACAAATTCTTCTCAAACAGTAAACACAGCTATCCAATGAATATCTCTTAGAGAGCATCAATTAAACACTGTTCAATTCAAAACACTTCCATCAAAATACTTTTAACATATGTTTTGGCTTTATGAGGCCATGTTACATTTTCCAATATATACAATTGTTTAGAAATAGCTTTCTTTTTAAAGTTGCAATTAGGTGGTACAGATAGTATAAAGACTGTTGCCATATTGTAATACAATACTGTGAATATATCATATATTTATTGCATTGACACAATCGTATCAGAATAGGATACAATGCCTATTTGTCTATCCAATGAGCTCCAATGGGCTAAACTCATAATCCCAGCTTCCCAGAGTCATACTGTACACCCATAGTTCATGCTGTAACGTTGTTCTGACAATACACCAATGTTACCAATTTTGGTAAATTACAGTACAGTAATTGCACTTAAGTAAAATGAAAAACACTATAGTAAGAAAATGTTTAGACTGTCTTTCGGGGGATTTAATGATGAAATCAGTATAAAAAGGTAACAAAGCAAATATATATTTTTTACTGTAATACAGTAAAATGTTCAACTGAACTGATTGCATAAAAAGCTTTTCGTAGGCCAACAAAAATATAAATAAGAATATAAATGAGTTGAAACAGATCTACATTTAAATCAGTATGTATCCCACCTCCAATCCTGATCAGGTCAAAGGACCATATCTACAACACAGTAGAGCTCACCGAGTCCTCTTTTATGCTCTGACACACGATTGAAGTGTTTTGCCAGTTGAGTTTGATCAGGTGAGAAGTGAGCTAGACTTATTGGTAATTAGTTGTTGAATGCGTTTTGAATTCCAGTGTGATCCAGGTGAACCAAGTGTGCTAAATTATGTGATTTGGGCTTAAGGTACGGCCACACTGAACGCGTTACGCGCGTAATCCTACGCGCGTAACGCGCCTAACCTGTCGCTTGATCATTGTGTGTCACAAAAATGGTTTAACGCGCCTTACGAGCCTACGCAGCTAGATGAGCCCGCCCAAAACTTATTTTCCCCCGCTACTTTTCTTTCGCTCCACAAACATGGCTGAGATCACCACCATCGCTGCGGTGTATTTGCTGTGGGAGTTCGAGGAGAGTAGGAAACCCAAACGCTGTCGTGTTTGGGTTCATGACATCCTCCGTAGGCGCTCACAGCTGGGTGAGTTTCACCACCTCCTCGTCAGGACACCAACTACAGGCGCTCCATATCAGCTGCGGAGCGCCTGTCCTCCGTCTCTCTGCCAGTGACGTCGAGTCAAGCTCAACGCTAATTGGCTATCGCGGCTCAGCGTAACGCGTAGGAGTGGAAAAAGGTCCATTTTTTGAACTCCGCGCGTAGGTGCGTTGGGCGCGTTATTTAGGTGCGTAAAACGCATCTAACGCGCTGCTTTAGCACGTGTAACGCATCTAGGCGCCTAAACCAATGGTTCCCTATGCAAAAATTTCGATTTTCTACACATCCTACGCGCGTAACGCGTTCAGTGTGGCCGTACCTTTAGAGTCCAGCAAAAATGTGAAAACAGTTGAATTGTGCTTAGAGTTTAGCAGTCTGGAGTCTTGTAGTTGATAAACAAACGCACACACTCGCACAAACACACACACACACACACACACACGCACACACAGACATGCACTCAAACACACATGACTGAGTGCCAGACACAAACACTAACTTGACACAGTGTGTGGTCTTTGCTCATCTTGCACACACTACAGGGAAGACATGATGGGTCACCAATAGAAGTGTGTGTGTGCGGGTATGTCCAGGTGTGGTTGTGTGTGTGTGTGTGTGTGTGTGTGTGTGTGTGTGTGTGTGTGTGTGTGTGTGTGTGTGTGTGTGTGTGTGTGTGTGTGTGTGTGTGTGTGTGTTAGTGTGTGTGTGTGTGTGAGTGTGAAGGTGTGTGTGAAGGTGTGTGTGTGTGTGGGGGGGGGTGCGGATGTGGCTGCGTGCGTGTGTGTGTGTGTGTGTGTGTGTGTGTGACACTGCAGAATGGAGGGCTATACTTAGTCTGCTTTGCGCCCTGAGACAGCGCAGTGATGACACCCTCTCCTTTTGTCATGACTGCTTAAAGTGGCAAATGTTGCAAACACGCTGTCGTTTCCTCTCCTCCGCTCTCGAGCACCAAATAAACATTCATAACACTTTTAGCGGGGGCGCCCTGTCTGCTGTGTTAGAGACATGCGCATCGCAAAAAGAAATGTGTTCCTGCGCTGCTGGAACGCAGCGTTGATGCCTCAGAGCGGAAGACGTTAAGTCGGGTTAGTTATTAAACTGTCTCCGTCGACGTCCTTACCCATAGCTCGCACTGGAGATGTTAGAGTCGGCATCGCCTGAGTCTTTGGGAATCAAACTTTTGAACCCCTCTCATTTTTCCCCCTGCTGCACTCGAAGATTAGTTGAATAGGTTTTATAATTACGCTAGGAACTCATGGTGGTGTAGAGGAGGAGGAGTAGTGTAAGAGGAGGAAGAGAAGGAGTGGGTAGTGCTGGAGGAGCAGAGGGGCCTGCGCTCCATCGGGCTCCGACCAGAAGCTGTCAGTCAATCTCCTCCCAATCTCCAGAAAGCCGAGGAGAAACCAGAAGCTTCCTCCCCCTGTTGTGTGGCCATCTGCGTGAGATATGTTTCCTCTCTATCTCTCTCTCTCTAACTCTCTAACTCTCTCTCTCTCTCTCTCTCTCTCTCTCTCTCTCTTCTCCCCGGCTCCCCGCCGGTCTCAGATGTCCTCCGAACTGCTCCTCTGACCTTCCCTGCCGAGTCGGGGTCGTCTGACGGCCTTCTCAGAGGACCCCCGTAGAATAATAAGACCACGCTGTCAAACTCCTACCCAGCAGATCTAATGTCATTCGACAGGCAGGACATTCATTACAATCTGAGCGCTTCACAACACATGCCGCTTCTTCTGGGAGTAGGTGAATGTGTGTGTTATTTTATAGTCTCTCAGGGTAACAGCGAGGATGTAAGCATCATCCGTACCGGTCACAGCCGTTAGAGAGTAGCTTCATCAAAGGAGTCGTACCGCGACAGAGGCTGGCGTTGTTGTGGACCTTGTGAGGCTTTTTACCACATCACTGACCTGTTGGAGCACCTGTTTTTCTGTTTGTAATTGTGTTGCTTAAGGTCCTCATCACTTTTTCTTCTTCATCAAAGGAACAGCTATCTTGTTGAGGTAGGTGAGGTTCACCTTGCCATTATTCGTGTAGAATCGCTCGCTTTTAAATATGTTATGTTTTTTAAGAATTATCATAATAACACAAGACATAGTCAATCAAGGACACAAAGCGCCACAAAGGACAGGGGATGAAAGAGGAGCCGAGTGGAGTCCAAGGCAGAACCACATTTAACATTTATGCTGCAGTAAACCAACCACGACTCTCCATCTTGTATTGACATTTTTCCCCGAGACGTCTCTCTTTCTCCCTCTAACGATTTTAAATAATAACCAGCGTCTTTAATCACTGCTCAGCGCAGCAGGCTGGCGGATCAACAACGGCCAAACAGCGGCAGGTAACCTCGGCGACTAGATAAGCATGGGGGCGGACCGAGGCAGCTGAAGGTACCTCCTGTCCCCGGTGTGTGTGTTAGATACACACACACACACTCAGGGCCCCATTGGCTTGATTGGCTCCCATGTCAGAAAGGGCCCGTTTCTGACACGACCCAAGGAGAAGGAAAAGGCTGCTCTCTTCTGAATGTGTAAAGATGGGGGCTTCCACCGGCGAGCCGGCCGAGGAACGACTGATCCGCTCACCTCTGGAGGAACGACTGATCCGCTCACCTCTGGAGGAACGACTGATCCGCTCACCTCTGGAGGAACGACTGATCCGCTCACCTCTGGAGGAACGACTGATCCGCTCACCTCTGGAGGAACGACTGATCCGCTCACCTCTGGAGGAACGACTGATCCGCTCACCTCTGGAGGAACGACTGATCCGCTCACCTCTGGAGGAACGACTGATCCGCGAGAGATTTCAAAACGCAAAAAGCACACAATAAGCATCACAACATGCATCAACAAACAATAGAATAGGCATACAATACAATAATCCGAGGCCTCAGACGGAAGTTCGCCCTGCGTCTCTCTAAAGCTTGCAATAAACCAAAAGCCTTTGTTAACCAGATGGTAATCTGTTGATTGAAGCTCCCCAGGAGGTCATAAAGGGGTATGCGGCCGTGCCTTATGGAACCCTTTGCTTTTCGATGCTCTCCAGGGGTCAAGAAAACAGGCCCAAACCAACAAAAGGCAGTACCGGAACAGAATGATTTACATTTTATACGACCCTGAGGAAGGGCAGGGTGGCATAGTGACCATACACGGAATAGTAAAACAAACCTAAGTTCATAAAGAAAACGAACAACATGTGGATTTTCCATCACACCGGCAAGGGCCTGGCGACAGCAGGGTATACACAAGAGTTAGTGTGTGTGTGTGTGTCTGTGCGTGTGTGCGTGTGTGCGTGTGTGTGTGTGTGTGTGTGTGTGTGTGTGTGCGTGTGTGTGTGTGTGTCATGTTTGTTTCCTCTATCTCGGCCCTCTACGTGTGTGGTTGTGTGTGTGTGTGTGTGTGTGTCCAGCCCAGCTGTATGACTGATGGTGGTCCCATCAATTGCTGCCCGGGCTTTAGGGCTCCCAGCCACGACCGGGCCCCAGCTAATCTGTCGACAGAACCGGACCGCCCACCGACCCAGCAGGCCTGCTTGGCACGCTGTGCTGTGAACGCCTTTCCTCCGTGGCCACGCTGTCCATTAGTCTGAGGGCTTTAATATTCCTTTATCTGCGTGACAGCCGGACTCGGACGAGGCGTCTATAGGTCGGAGTGGGTTGATGGCCTATTTATTTTATGCTCGCCCCTCACCTCTCTCACGCTGTTGATTCTGTGTGTGTGTGTGTGTGTGTGTGTGTGTGTGTGTGTGTGTGTGTGTGTGTGTGTGTGTGTGTGTGTGTGTGTGTGTGTGTGTGTGTGTGTGTGTGTGTGTTTTAAATATACCTCAGAGCGTTTAAGCTTAGCTTTGTGCTTGGTGCAGATATTGCTGGCTTTGTTTGTGCGCTTGTGTTGTGTTTGTGTCCACACTGTGAAGCAGGGAGGTCCGTGACTCCATCTCACCGTCTCACCAGCAGCTGTTTGCTTTATAATTTATTAAGAATGACGCTACCGCCCAATCAGAGACCCCTACTCCTCTAGCACCACCAATAGGGGGTTTTAGATACTTCATGGGGTGTGTGTGTATGAACCAATTACCTGTACTCTATGTAATATAATGTTTGGCTGAGATTTATAGATATATGTACACAAGCATGATCCCAAGACGGTTCTGACCTTGGACGTTCTGTGTGTTCTGGCTGAAGAACAAGTCCTAATCAACCATGTCACACAAATGTATATGCTGGGGTTGTTTCTGAGGCATGCTGAAATATTGACCTGCCAGGGCTCTTAACGTCTTAAGAGCTTAAGAACAGCCCCCAGAAGTGCCAATAGCCCATTGTTTATAATTTTTTTTCCAAGGGAGCAGAATCATTCCATGTCCTTCATGCTTCCCGATGCGTCAACAGGAAATGCCAGACGAAAGTGGTGTGTGTGTGTTTGTGTGTGTGTGTGTCGTTCCTACCTATTTCCATGTGTCCCATCTGTATTCCTTGTCTATGTCCGTGTGTAGCGCTCTTCTAGCATTGTGCTTGTATATCTCCATCTCTTCTGTGTCGTATCGAATCTAATCTGTTTCTGCTCCAGGGATCAGACCCGGCGTCTCACACCTGTCTCCTTGTCTTTGTTGTCTCTCCCCTCCCCCCCCCCCCCCCCCATAGCACGGCGCCAGAGGACGAGGTCCTGCTGAGCCCGGAGGTGACCTACGGCCCCCCGGGGCTGGACCTGTCCTGCCCCCCGGGGCTGGACCTGTCCTGCCCCCCGGGGCTGGACCTGTCCTGCCCCCCGGGGCTGGACCTGTCCTGCCCCCCGGGGCTGGACCTGTCCTGCCCCCCGGGGCTGGACCTGTCCTGCCCCGTTGCTCTGTCGGTGGCGCACTGCGCCGACCTCAGCGGCCCCGCCGACGCCACCTGGGCCGTCCGTCTGAAGAGGCGGACCCCGGAGAACAAGTGGGAGGTAACCTTACCCTCACCGCTAACCGACACTAGGAGTTAAGGAGGAGAGAGACGACCGGAGCGCTTCTTCTTCGAACCCCTCCCGAAGTTTTGGGAGGAACGCCAAAATAGTGCTCTGGACGTCTCTCTCCTCCTTTTGCACTCAAAGTCAACTTTATTGTCAATTCCTGAATATGTGCCAGGCATACAGAGGAATCTAAATTGCGTTTTCTCCGACCCACGGTGCAATAAGAACAACAGGATCAAATTGGGTAAAATAAGACATATTTGCAAAAAGCTAAGTCATATTTACAATAAGTGAGGTGATTCGCTTTGGTGTTTATGAATCGTCGTCTTCTTTTTGTCAAACCGTGTCTTTTTATTGGCGTTGGGGTGGGGTGGGAGGGGGGAGGGGGAGGGTATTGACTGCAGAGCCGTGGTTTCGGCCCCAAAAATAGCCGTAGCGTTATGTAATTCGGTTGACTTGCCAACACTGTTGACATCAATCCCGCAGAATGCGATGCGGTAGCGATGGGGCAGTGGATCCTCTGAAGTAAGTCCTCAAAGCAGTTAGTTTCAGAACAAGCTTATTATTTTGCATCTATCATGGAAATGGTGTTCCAGCCTTTGAGCTGTCAAGGACATGGAGCCGGCTGCTGTTTAATATTTCAACGGGTAAACCCATAAAGTGACATGGCCGCAATTCTGACTCCCTCTTCTCTGGGCTAATAACTTCGATTGAAAGATGCACTGAAATCTGCAGTCTACGTGATGAAGTGAAGAATTAGTATCCCTGTAAGTTTGGAGATCGTACTATAATCTAACCAGATATATACATGGCGTACACATGTTTGTTTTAATATAGAATCATGTTCCCTCTTCCATAGTTTTGTATTGCTAACATTGCATGTGCATCTGAGTTTTTTTTTTCCAACGGAAATATTAGTTGCAATTGTTTTGGAGGTAGGGTGATAAAGCAATGTGTGAGCTTGCGGCTCCTCACATGTAGCTCCTTCAAACACCTCGTCTCATCACACCCATATTTATACAGAGCTGTGTTAGCATCACCTCAAACAACTCCGAAACACATAGAGGAACAGAGTGCGAGACGATTTTGAGATCAATCTATCTAAACCCCTGTTCATCCATTCATCTCCCATTCATCCATCCATCCATCCATATCACATTCATCCATCCATCCATCTAAACCTCCCACCACCCATCTATTGACATCCATCCATCCATCCAACTGCCATTCTTTCATCCATCCATCTTAACACACATTTATCCATCCATCCCTCCAGCCAGCCATCTTCAATTCCTCCATCCATCCATCTCATATCCATCCATCCATCTCCTACTCATCCATCCATCCATCATTCATCAATCTCGTATTTATTCTTCCATCCATCCATCCAAACTTCCATCCATCCTTCCATCTCCTATTCATTCCCCCCCCCCCCCCAGAGTCACACACTCTTCTGTGTTTTCTGTGGAGTAAGCCTGTGTGACCCCCCCCCGTCCCCCCGTCCCTTGTCAATGTGTGTGTGTGTGTGTGTGTGTGTGTGTGTGTGTGTGTGTGTGTGTGTGTGTGTGTGTGTGTGTGTGTGTGTGTGTGTGTGTGTGTGTGTGTGTGTGTGTGTGTGTGTGCGTTTGTGTGTGTGTGTGTGTGTGTCTGTGTCTGTGTGTGGGTGACATTTACACAGGATGTAATTTGCCAGCAGAGACGTGTCGCACA
Organism: Gadus macrocephalus; assembly: GCF_031168955.1. Taxonomy (NCBI): domain Eukaryota; kingdom Metazoa; phylum Chordata; class Actinopteri; order Gadiformes; family Gadidae; genus Gadus; species Gadus macrocephalus. The sequence goes on from NC_082385.1 coordinate 14,231,932, forward strand.
AAAGGGAGCCATGAAAAAAGCTGTAATTTATGTGTGTTATACGCCATCGGGATAAAATTTAGATGAGAGGAGAAGAAGAGAAAAGAGTCCGGTAGGGGAAGTCAGTGAGGAAGAACAGAAAAAAAGAGGGATGGATAGGGGAGCGAGGGGGAGAGGGAGAGGGAGGATGAAGGTAAGAGACTGAAGGAGGAAGATATGAGAGAGGGAGGGAGGGAGGGGTAGAGGGAGGGAGAGATAGGGCATCTGTTGTCCCTCAAGAAGAAGCAACAGCTCTCTGTCCCTCTCTGTGTGAAATAATGAGCACTTTATCGCATGCAAAATGCATCCAGGATCCCTGCCCCCGGGCTTTACTAACATTACAGCGCTCTCACCTGCTCTCTCTCTCCCTCCCTCTATGTCTCTCTCTCTTTCTCTCTCCCTCCCGTCTCTCTCACTCCCTCTCTATCTCTCTGTCTCTCTCTCTATCTCTCTCGAACCCCTCTCTCTCTCTGTCTCTATCTCTCTATCACTCTCAACCCCCCCCCCCTCTCTCCCTCTGTCTCTCTTTCAAACCCTCTCTCTCTCTCTCTCTCTCTCTCTCTCTCTCTCTCTCTCTCTCTCTCTCTCTCTCTCTCTCTCTCTCTCTCTCTCTCTCTCTCTCTCTCTCTCTCTCACACCCCCTCTCACCTGGCTGCTCTGTGGGGCGGGAATGTCACAGAGAGCCTCCATGCCGCAGGATCGCTTGGAGGACGAGGGGGGGGCGAAGTTTGTCATTATTTTCACTTTATTTCCCCCGATGAAAATGTATTTCGAGTGAGCTGTACACATTTTATGTTGACCAATCAGAATGCAGAACACAACCCTAAAAGCTAGTGCAGCACACCGCAGGCCAGTGCAGACACCACAGGCTAGCCCAGCTCAGTTACGCCTCGCGGTACCACTGCCGAAAGTACCCTTATGGTAGGGCGGGGTTTAAGCCATAAGGCGATAGCCGCGGCAGCTACGTAAACATCGTGATCTCATAACAGCCCGACATAGTGTAGCCTGCTAATAAATCCAAGGAAAAAGTATCACACACACAATGAACAAATAGCAACAATGTAGGACGTCCAAGAAGGACGGTAAACTTTTGCGCGACATTTTCTTCAATAAACCAAGCTTTCGCCGTTGCCCAGAAATAATGGGATTGTTTGCTATTATCCCCCTGTCGCACGGAAGTGTGATTCTATCAACGGACGGCGTGTGTAGCTCGAACTTGCCGGCACCCTTTCAGGCATCTCAGTATCCCAACGGAGGAGTACTGCAAGACGAGTATGACTCAATAAGGCTCAGTCCGGATCACAACCACTTTTGGAGGTCGAAACGCAAACCGCGCCGCACCTTTGCAGACTGAACAGACCTGCACCCTCCGGTGGAAATGCGCCATATGCCTTTTTCTGTCAGCCTTCGCTCCCTTCATCTACGTCCTAAAACGTAAATCTTGACCATACTTTACCTTCCTAAACCTGACTTAACCTTCATTTCTGCTTGTTTTATGCCGCCATTAAATGTCTGGCTGCTCGTTTGGCACCTCTTGCACTCCCTATATCCCTGGAATGAGGGATGCCTCTTGTGTGCTCCTTCTCAAGGCTCCCTCCCTTTAGGATTTGGGAGGTTTTCCTTGGCCCTACAGAGCGGTGGTTCTCAAACTACGGGTTGGCAACCACAAAGCCTACTTTAAAGTCACCGCACGTCGACCCAAAACGACATACTCAGGGCCCTAGCGCACGGTGCGTACAGCTATCCGTCACACACCCCTGAAACTGGGAGGTCTGCGGTGCAGAGTTCACGGACGTGAGGCCACGATTCAGAGATCCAACGACGTGACGCATGTCACGAGACAGGAAACACTCTCCTACTGCTCTGTAGTGAATGTGCAGGCAAACATGTCTGGGCTGTTCCGTTGGGTCATTAGCATGTTGTTTCGTCTGAGGAAAAGTACTTAATTCCAGAACTGTAAATCAAAAAGAATAACTCAACGGGGAGGGGTTTACAAAAACATGAGTTATCTCAGCGAGTAATCATGAGTGTGCTCGAAGACAGAGGATAAATGTTCCCTGTCTCATTATTATTGACATGGGCATGAGAATGCCAACATCTTTGGGTGGGGTCTGGTACCCCGAGGTACCTTCAGAGGGGGGGTCACGGCAGGAACAGGCGAGGTCTTAAAGCCGGTTCAGCACTGGGCCTGGGATTGAGGTTCTGCTTGTTCCAACCCTGCTGACCAGTATCTTGCCTCAACAGGAAGTGATGTCCATGGACGAGGAGAGCACCTCCTGCTACGGCCTCCTGGAGGCGGAGCGGTGCCACCTGCTGGTGGGCCGCCTGGGCCGCTACGCCCTGGTGGGCCGGCCCCTGAGCCAGGCAGCCGCCAAGAGGCTGAGGCTGGCCGTGTTCGGGGGCCCCAACCTCAGCAACCCGCTGGGCTACAACCTGAGGGTGTACTGCGTGGACGACACCCCCCACGCCCTGCAGGTGAGGGGGGGGGGGAGGAGGAGGATTAGAATGATGATGAGGAGGATCATGATGATGAAGAGGAGGAGGAGGGAGGGTGACGAAGAGAAGGAAAGGATGATGGGGAGGAGGAGAAGGACCCCCCACGCCCTGCAAGGGTGAGGGGGAAGGGGAGGAGGAGGAGGAGGAGGATGAAGAGAAGGAAATTATGATGATGAGGATTATAGTGATGCAGAGAAGGAAATGATGATGATGAGGATTATAATGACGAGGAGGGTGATGATGAGGATGAATAGAAAAAGGTGGGGGCGCAGAAGATGATCATGATCAATTCAACAGTTTTAGGTTTGAATGGTAGTCTGAATATTTGGTTGGGGTTCGGAAACGCAAGGTTGATGTTTTACGCACAGTGTGTTTTAGGATTATTTTGAGGCTCATTGTTTGGTATATTTACATTAACATGAGAAGTTGCTTTTATCCAAGGTAGGTCGGTACTCAGACCACAATGCTCACCACAACACATTACAAAAGGGAGGAAGGACAAGAAAAGTCCAACTGCTGTTCTAAGTTCTAAAGTTTCTAAAAAAGTGTATGTTTCAAAAATCCCACAGACACGGCAACACTGTGCAGATCCCTCATAACAGCTCAAACATCACAGTGCACAACTCAGCCAAGCAGAAGTCTCCGGTCTCCTCCAGTGTTCAGACGGGGGATAGAGGGGGATTCTGCAGAATCATCTTCAGTGTATTGTGCATACACACAAAATACTCAATGTATTGTGCTTACATACTGAATACACATGAACATGCATATTTATACAAATATCTTTCAAATTTTTTTTTTTATTATTATTAATATTATTATTATTATCATTTTATAATTATTTATAATTCAAAGTGCATACTGAGTGTGCACTCAGTATGCACTCTGAACTGTAAATATTTTAAGCAACATATGACATTGTATGTTGTTTTCACGTAATGGAATAGCCTACATGAACCGCTGGTTGAAAGCCTAATCAAAGCCCTTGAAAAGAATAAAATGGAAAATGAACAACTATGGTTGGTTGATTAGTCCGTAGTTCTCATTGACTTTCCTGCTAGTGGTAAAGCATGCATCAAGTCCATACATTAAATATGAAGGGAATCGTCGGTGGGACAGCAGGTGAGGAGTCGGCGACGGGAGGGCAGAAGAGCAAATCGGGAGTCGGGAACTGACAGACCGACAGGAACTCGACGTTGGGCGGGAGGTCGTGCAGGCGAAGGGTCGACAACAGGAAGTCAGGCAGGTGGATCAGGAGACGAGGACAGAGGAGCAGACTGACCGACAGGGACTGGACGGCAGGCAGGAGGTCAGACAGGCGAGGGTTCGTTAACAGGCAGAGTGGAGTAGACGAAGTCAATCGGGAGTTGTGGTAAAGCTCTGAATGAAACAAGAGACAATCTGGCAAGGACTGAGTGAAAGGAGAGGATTGTTATAGGGGGAGCACAGGTGAAGGTGGTTGGGTTAGTTCGGGGAGATCAGGGTGGCAGGCAGGTGAATGAGAAAACCAGGGGCGGACCATGACACATATCTGCTATGCATTTACAGAAGAGCAGGATTTAAATACACTGTGATATAGATATAGTCACGTACCTGAGTTCACCGTAGCATACGATCCTCGTGGCTTGCATTTCATCACAAGTGGTAGATAATTAAAGGCATTCAATTCAATGCAGACAGGAGACTCAGGAGAGACTGAAGCTAGTGTGTTTGTGTGTGTGGGGGGCATTGCTAGCGGAGGGGGGAAGGGGGGGGAGATACTTATGTAATTGAATTGCCTTTGTTCTGCTCAGTGATTAGATATGAGTTGCGCGTTGGGTCACCCAACCAAACGCTTCAATCTTGGAAGTTTACAACACATGAACTTTATCTGGTTGTTTCTCCCCCTCCTCTGTTTAAAATGCGCCTGTCTAGTCCGGTGAATTATTTTGGAAAGTTGCACAAAATATGTTAAACACTTTCCCTCACATTTGCCTCAATGTGTTAAATCTGTGTTTTAAATCACCCTTTAATGTATCAAAAAAATAAAAAAAATAAACAGTTATAGTCTTCTGCTTATAATGATGAAAGACAGATGCATTTAAAATCCCTAAAACAAAAAATAAAACGCGTTTTAAATAAAAAAATTCTGTGCCAATCTGTCCCTCTTTCTGGATGAAACGATCAACGCACTCGCATCCTCCCCTCTTCAGCGCACAGACGCGCGCTCATGTTTCATTGTGCAGGCCTGTAAACGAGATGATGTCTCCTGTTGTTGAAACCCGAACCTCCGTATTGACGAAAGGAGATTGTCTTAAACGACATTACCATATGGATATCGCAATGAAGTGCATTCAGACAGCGGGTAATTATATCTTTGCAGCGAGCGATGGTATTATGATATTGATGCGTTCCAATTTGATTCAATGGCTTTTTTTTTGTTGATATATACATTATATTGTCAGTCGGAAAAAGTAGTGTTGTCATTTTTGGGAAAAGTTGTATATTATAGGTTGTTTAGTCAAGGTTTCAGGGGATTAGTGGTTAAGTTTAGGTATGAGGTGTGCTTGTACGTTTATAAGGTCGAAGGAAAGAAAAAGCCAGTGATGATCTACAAGAAGCATTCTTCTTGGGGAGGTCAAGAGGTCAAGTGTAAGACCTGAGATCATTTGTCAGGTCTTACATGCTAAGAACAACTGAATATTTCAAAAGAGAATCAGAGGAACAAAGGATTTCCTCCATGGTCTGAATCACACGAATAAAGGTCATGATCGCTTTAGTATTCACTCAAAACGACCTGTGAAAGGATGTCTAGATTAGTAGCCTACTACTAAAACTGAAATGTGCTTCTGTAATAGTCCTCAGGAAGGCCTTTGTTAGAGTCTGACCATAGCCGTAGGAAATAGGTTAGAAAAATCTACACCTGCATTGGGCAGCTGAAGCCAGCATACTGCAGTCATTCACACCGGCCATTATCAGACTGTTAAACAAAAGAAGATTTAGGCCTAGTAGCAGTAGTTTGAGTAGTAGTAATAGTGGTAGTAGTAGTAGTAATAGCAAAAATAATAGTAGTAGTAGTAGTAAAAGCACTAGTAGTAGTAGTGGTAGTAGTAGTAGCACTAATAATAGTAGGAGTAGTATTTCTGGCAGTAGGTAAAAGTAGTGGTAATAGTATTATTTATTGTAATTATAGCATGTCATCTTCTCTTCTTTACCATCGTGAACAAACATTATGTATTCAAAAAATGTGAATTCAATGTCCACATGTTTCAAACTGTGTTTATCTGTTCATCCGTCTAACGGCGGAATAAAAGGTTATTAAAACATGGACATACAGTCACAGACATACAAACTTACTCATCCATGGGCTGATAAACATAAAAAAACACAACCACTCCTCCCATCAGTTGGTGTGAATGCTGAATATGGCGCAGCCCTAAAGCTCCTCACAAACGGCAGGTTTCACTTAGAAGATAAGATTGAACGTGAATCGAGCAACAACTTGTATTTGTATTTCTTCCACTGAGTTATTCCGTCTCTCAGTGAAGAACGGTTAGTTGTACCTTTCTGTTGCTTTTAAGTCGGGTTAGGCTCAGCTAGCGTTTCGTTTGTCCCCGTTCTGCGATAATTGATTTCCCTTGTGAGACCCTGGCCCACGAATCAACCCCTAATGTACCTGCTCGTACACTTTGCATTTCATCCCTGCTATTCTGAGAGAGAGAGAGAGAGAGAGAGAGAGAGAGAGAGAGAGAGAGAGAGGGAGAGAGAGGTAGAGGGAGAGGGAGAGAGAGAGAGAGAGAGAGAGAGAGAGAGGGAGAGAGAGAGACTTTGATAGTCGTGAGCACTTTCCAGTCTGAGCTCGCCCCTGTCGCCACAATGTAGAATCACGCCTGTGGTTGGTGGAGTTTATTACACACATGCATTATTGATATTAATCAGTGTTGAGCAGATGGACTATTTCCCCCCTTCCGATTTATCTTGCTGGTTTAGGTCGGTTTTGTCTCTCTCTCTCTCTCTCTCTCTCTCTCTCTCTCTCTCTCTCTCTCTCTCTCTCTCTCTCTGAACAGTTGTGACTCGTTATTTTCAATCTGCTGTGCAATTATTTTTTTTTGGTGCTTTTTTAATTATTTGTTATCACTCTTATGGTAACGGCACAGCATGATATGTTGATAGATGATAATTATATTCAGACTTATGTTTCGCCCATACTTTTTTTTTTTTGGTGCTTTTTTAATTATTTGTTATCACTCTTATGGTACCGGCACAGCATGATATGTTGATAGATGATAATTATATTCAGACTTATGTTTCGCCCATACATTCCCATTCTCACACATTGACCGAGACACGAACACCCCCCACTCATCCTAGTGATTTTTCGAGGAGTGTGTGTGTGTGTGTGTGTGTGTGTGTGTGTGTGTGTGTGTGTGTGTGTGTGTGTGTGTGTGTGTGTGTGTGTGTGTGTGTGTGTGTGTGTGTGTGTGTGTGTGTGTGTGTTCCTCCCCCTGATCTGTGATGTTGATCCCGCCAGTGACATCTTATTTGTGGATTAATCCTCTTCCAACGCTCCCCAACCCCCCGGACGGGGCTCCCTTCCTGGGGAGCGCTGGCTCCTCATGGGCCGTACGGCAGCCATGACTGGAGGCAGCGGTTCAAAGGCGCTCTGCTTCTGAGGCTCCAGCAGCGCTAACGATGCTGTCAGCCCGTCTCTGGTGACACCCTCGTCTCGGCCGAGGGCCAGAGATCACCATCGTTTTAAAAACAAGAGCTAGAACTCGTCCCCCTTTGAAACAGATTGGACCGCTCCGAATTGGTCCGGCCTGACCTTGTGTTGCCGCGTTCTCCGTGAGCACTAAACCTTTGATCCCAAACGTCCAATGAAAACCTGTTTAATCGTGGAAATGACTGAAACGGGCGTTAATGAATGAAGGGATAATAAAAAATAAAGTTTTTTTTTTTTTTCAACGTTTGATTTAAACAAACACAAAGAAACAATCAGCCGCTCTGTTCTTATTAAGTCTGACCCTGTCTCTCTCTGTCTCTCTCTCTCTCTCTCTCTCTCTCTCTCTCTCTCTCTCTCTCTCTCTCTCTCTCTGTCCCTCTCTCTGTCCCTCTCTCTGTCCCTCTCTCTCTCTCTCTCTCTCTCTCTCTCTCTCTCTCTATCTCTATCTCTATCTCTATCTCTCTCTCTCTCTTTATCTCTCTCTCTCTCTCTCTCTTTCCTCTAGCAGGAGTTCTCGTTCGCCCAGGTGTGGGGCCGGGACCACCACCCGCTGCAGTGGGCCTTCTCCTTGGAGCGCCTCGGCCCCCCGCCCACGCCCCCGCAGCTCTCCTGCAAGATCAGCGTACTGCAGGTCAAAGGTCGCGAGCAGATCCTCTAGGTGTACACGCCGGCGGCGGAGGTGAGCCCAGAAAGTGGATTATGAGAAGGGGGGGAGAAGGGGGGCATGAGACGGAGAAAGAGGGAGAGGGTGGGAGAAGGAGGGAGAAGGGGGGAGAAAGCAGCAGCATGTGTTTCTCTTTGAAAAGCCATGGAGCAAGAAAGACAAGACCTCGTTGTTAAAGACACAGTTTTCAAACTAGATGTGGTTTGGTCTGATTGTTGTTCCATTACTCTGAAAATCTTTCTCCTTCATCTTCCTCCTACTTTTTCTTTCTCCTCTTCTTTGACTAGCAGAGTGAAAAGGGGCTGATTCCTCTCTTCTCCCCGTCCCACTGTCCCCTCACCTCCGAGTCGGGGTCCATCGCCTTCAAGATCCCCCCGTCCATCCATCAGCGCATCTGTGCCACCTTCGACTCGGCCAACTCCAAGGGCAAGGACTGGAAACTGCTGGCCCAGAAGCTCCACGTATACAGGTAAACACCACATAGACAGGTAAACACCATGAAGACAGGTAAACACCACGTAGACAGGTAAACATCGCATAGACAGGTAAACACCACTTAGACAGGTAAGCATCACGTAGACATACACCTCATAGACAGGTAGATACCACGTAGAAAGGTTAACACCACGTACGCAACGCAGGGTTGATGCTTACTTCAAGGCAACAGCTGTATCTTATTTACCATTCCTGCTGATTACTGCACAGGATGGAGCAGAAGTCATGTTCAACAGCCACGTTCGATGCTAATCTGTTTACTCAATGCTTGGGCGATATAAGGACCGTTGTCATGCCAACAAAGCAAATTCTTTTCTTCGGACCAGAATTAGATTGAGAACTTTTGTTGCGTGTAAGTATATTTGTTTATGTGAGAAAGACTCATAATCCCAAATCCTAAATCCCTATACCACTGTATCACTATCGCAAAAAGTCCCTATTTTGCAAATGGTCCCCCAATTGAAATACAGACTTACATACTGGCTTAGGTACATGGCTTACTCCATGTACCTAAGTGTAAGGTGTTGTTGTCGGACAGACATGTGAACCATGTGACCCGGAGGTCTGCATCGCATCCAGCTCTTCAAGTTTATTTTTCGTCCGTTCTCATTAAATCAGCAAAACACTAGCACACCGTCGCGCTGGGGCTAGCTAACAATGCTGCTCATGACTCGCTCGCAATGTCTCCTCCACCTGGTTACAACTCGAACAATGTGGTTGTGACGGGGTGTTATCGTTTGAGAAACATGATGTTAACGATTCCGAACGGAACAGCGGCCTCGTTAGCAAGTCACGCTGCCCCCGGAATCACGAGCGCCGTTTGCCCTTAATCACATTTTTTATTATTTTTCCTATTCTATTTTATTGCTCATCACTTAATTGGAAGGCTCTGGGAAATGTGAGCATCGAAAGTGTTGCCCTGTACTGACGCTGTATTTACGAAAGAGATGTAATTCGGATTCTTACATGGCAACACCTAGCGTGGCAAGAGTAGCAAGAGTTTAACTGCATGTGGAACCCAGTAAAAGCCCACCAGCAGGGGTAATAAAGTAGTATGTACCTTGTTAAGCAGATTTTCTTTGCAATTATTTCTTCAAGGGTGCTCTAGCTTCATTAAAGCGTCCTCACTTTAATGTTCAGAGGGTGGGGCGTCGGCAGTCAGACATTGGGCTAAAAGTGCCCTCTGCTGGAAGCAGGTGATAATTCGATCTGAAATAAAGGGGATTTGATTCGATAATGCATTTTTCCCTGTAGGAAATTCAAGTGTTTATGCGGATCCTTGCAAAGGACTCATATAGTAATTTCAACGTAAAATTTTATTTGATAATAAACGCAATCTCAGCCACTTTCAATTATGGAATAAAATACATAAAATCCTGGAAAGGAAACAAACCTCTTATCTAGCTAAAGTACGTCAGCCACCTTGATGTTACTTTCATTTGGAATACTGTTGGAAAAGTTTCAACATACAATATAAAGCAGTATAATGTGACGTTGTTTATTTTTGCTCTGACAGCAAAAAAGTGGATTTGAACGGCAGTTATCTCTCTCTCTCTCTCTCTCTCTCTCTCACTCACTCACTCACTCACTCACTCACTCACTCACTCACTCACTCACTCACTCACTCACTCACTCACTCACTCACTCACTCACTCACTCACTCACTCACTCACTCACTCACTCTCCTCCACCCACCCACCCTCTCGTCTCTCCCCCTCCCTCTCTCCCTCACTCACTCGGTCACTCACTCACTCACTCACTCACTCTCCTCCACCCACCCACCCACCCACCCTCTCGTCTCTCCCCCTCCCTCTCTCCCTCCTCCCCCCTCCACCTCCCCAGGAACCTGAGCTACTTTGCCTGCCAGAGGAGCCCGTCAGCGGTCATCCTCTTTGTATGGTTCACGTCGGGAGGACCCAGACCTCGGTGGGGGACGTTTAAGGTTCATTATCTCTGGTGAGGATCCCGTGGCGGCGCTACAGGAGGAGGAAGAGGAGGCGCAGGAGCACAAGGATGTTGGAGAAGGGATGCCGCCGTGAGGAAGACGAGGGACGGACAGAGAGGGAGATACTAGAGGCTTTGTTCCGCCTGCGGTGTCGGTCACTCTGAGCCGCGTGGCGCAGCCACACGGAACAGCTCGGAGGAAGAAAAGGAACGCTGAGGTTCTGCACTTTGTTTTGATGTCGAAACAAAAAGATAATAACCTCTGCTTTTGTCCCAGCGGAACGCTACGCTCCGACACGGTGTACGCTGGGGCAGGGATGAGAGGGAAGAGAGGACTTCTCTCGGGGGGGCTGGGAATACGGTTCAAGAATACTAAGAAACATGTGCAGCTCGGACCGCCTCTCTCTGAGCCCCTGAGCCCCGGACCGACCACACTATTTATTTCTTGGTGGGGGGGGGGCTGCCAAAATTGTAGTGTTTTATGCCTATGGTCGCATTGTTTTCATTCATTTTTTATTGTGTTATTCCGTGTTTCTAATGTTACAAAGACAGAGTGAAACTCGGCAAGACTCACTAATCGACTCCGCTCTGATAGTGAGTTAATCGAACCGTTCATCCGACCGTCAAACACTAAATGGATCACTCAGTGAAACGGAAGAGGGATTTGTGTGAGCAGGGATTTTGGGAAGCATTATAATATCATCTTGCGTTAAAAATAAACACAGTGTCTCTCACACACAGGAACACATGCGTACACAACTCTCAAACAGAAAGCAACACACACACAGGAACAAAACAACAGTTTATCTCTCTCCCAGGAACAAAAACACACACACACACACACACAACGACAACTCTCACATACACGGAAACACACAAACACACACACACACACACACACACACACAAACACACCCATCCCATCAACTAACTAACTCTCAGAATACTAGTCTTACATAGATATCATGTTGTTGCGTAAAGTTCTATACTACTGCAGATTATACCGTTAGCCGTCGCTTTGCTTTGAGATCTTTTTGGTCAGTGCTTTTCCATTAGTGGTACCGTGCCTTTACTTCGCAGAGGAACACCTTGTGTATGCCCTCATCGGGATTCTACTTTAGAGGAGCCTCGCTCAGATCCACTTCCAAGATGTGGTTTCTCCTTGGAGATATATCTCCTCCGATTACCTCCCCCCCCCCCCCCCCCCCCCCGCTCCACCCACACACGTTCTCCCACCCCGGGGCAGGGCCCAGTACCCCTGCAGAACCCTCCAGAATGTATTAAGACCAATCCCCAGATTTTAATCCTAAATAACTATGATGAACATGTATTTTAGGATTAAAATCTGGGGATTGGATTTTGAAGGGGATCTGAAGAGGGGCCGATTCCTCTCTTCCAGCCTTCAGCCTTCAAGATCCCCCCGTCCATCCAACAGCGCATCTGTGCCACCTTTGACTCGGCCAACTCCAAGAGCAAGGACTGACAACTGCTGGCCCAGAAGATGTGTATTGCCTCCTATGTTGTCTCTGGGTCCACTTTAGAAAATTAAGATACTTTTTCACCATCGATTAATGGATGATAGATGGCAATCCTCATTTATTTATATTTTTTTGATATGTATTTTTATAAAAAATTAAATAAAATTTGATAACAGAATAATTGCACCCAATCTGAATCAGAAAATGTTCAACCAATTCATTCATATTAGCCTTGATAAACCATTCATATACAACTTAATTAATGACAAAAAGTTGCATATTAAGTGTTCAATCCATTAACTTACAATTGATGACGATCTATAGAGGAAAATTATTGCAACGGTATATCTAATGCTCCCCTGTCTGGAAAAAATGTCATGCCCTTTTGATTTCTTAAGGTCAAAAATGTGTGTGTGTGTGTGTGTGTGTGTGTGTGTGTGTGTGTGTGTGTGTGTGTGTGTGTGTGTGTGTGTGTGTGTGTGTGTGTGTGTGTGTGTGTGTGTGTGTGTGTGTGTGTGTGTGTGTGTTTGGTCTTACTTTGTGTCCTTGTAAATTGCCAGGTTTTTGGGTAACACACGGTTTCCATGAGTAACACACTGAATTAAGTTACTAGCCCGTAGCTCCACTCATAGGTAACAGATGTGGGCTTCTGATGGTGGCATTTGGTACGGTCCCAGCCCATTTTTAAATCAGAGGACGGGATGTCCCGAAGGATGAAGAATGATTGGCGTATCTGAGTAAATAAAATCCAAACTATTCACAAACATAAATGATTCACTTTGTGCCCATCATGGAAGCTATTTGATAGGTAAATAGCGGCATTTTACGAGAAATATTTGTGAGTGACTCTTGGCCTGTTTGGTTATACTATTTAGCAAAGGTCACGCCAACAACGACATCCAAATGTCAAAATGACTATTCGATTGATGGACCTGCCTGATATTTATAATTGTTCAGTTCCCATCTCTAATGGCATTGATTTCATCTATGCATAGATTAGAATTACAATTAATTGATTTAATACACACAGACACACCGACAGCAGAGTCAACCTCCTTGCTGAGTGCAAGGAGCTATGGATCGAACTAGCAACCTTGCGGTTACAAGACAACTGCTCTACCTCCTGAACTAAGCCGACCCATGAATGGAGTTGTCTGTGTTTTGACCACTGCTAATAGTGCATTTGTGATTTCTTGAGCGAACCAATTCAAAATTCTGAAGAACCATCTCATACTATTACGAAAAGGTATCCTTTCCATTTATTCCACAATGTTGGCGTGGCCAGCTGCTGGAATGAGTTGATTGGTCGACTGCATCCACTGGTCGGCTGGGAATATTTTGAACTAGGTGCCCTTCAATTTTAAACAATTTAGAATTTGAGAGCCAAACACTTTCGTCAACAAAGACGGCTTTGAATTCCATACACCGTCTCTTGACAAATTCCTCCAATATCAATAAATCCAGGTGTATAAAACCCATCCGTCAACACCAAGTAATGAGCACATATTTAAACAAAGCCCCTTCCTACACCGTGAACCATAATGGACTGCAGCGACCCCTGGTCGCAGGACCCTCGTCATGCATTACGTATTTCCCCTGCTTGCCAGGTATTCTTCAGTTTCACTTCTCCTGACCTCCTTGCACCATTTGAAATCACAGGAGTACTATTAAATCAATTTACATTATGTTCACAGCTGAAATGTTTCAGCTGTGACCCTCCCTAGAGACACATACTGCCAACTTGAACTTTCCCTGTGACTTCCCTGTACTCAAGGTGAGTGCACTGCTTGTCTTTGCTATATCGAAATCATACTTTTTACTGGATGAATGCAAATTAAAGTGTGCATAGGTGGCTTTTGACAAATCCATGTCAGACATGATTCTTTTGCGAACATGTAAGTGTAGCTAGCTTTTGAATGACCCTATTATTGATAGATTAAAATTGCCATTAGCATAGGTTACTGTATATCTAATGTGATTTAGGATTTGCAGTACTACAACTCTCAAATCCTCTAAATATGGTGCAGCATTGCCAACAAAAGATTATTATGATTTATAAGTGCCTTAGGATAGCCATTGCGTTTGGGTTCCTCACAGGTGGTTTTACTTACATGTTGTTAGTGGATGTCCATTTCATCCTAATGTGTGCATAAAACCTTCAGCCTGCACTGAGTCAGTTTTATAGCGTTCAGACAGAGTTGCCAACCGCACAGACTACACAAAACTGTTGAGTTATTTCTCCAGTGAAGTAAGGATATTGATTTTGTTTTCAAGTTGCCGACTGTCAGGGCCTTCAGGTTATTCAGAAATGTCTGGCATATCCAAATGAAAAATGTAATATATGATTAAGAAAAATGCATCAGAGTTGTAAAAAGGGGATCGGTTTGGGGAAATGTACAGGGAAAAGCTTGCATGTGTTTTTCTTCATCTATAATGTTTTGTGTAGTTGTACCTTCTGTATGTCACTTGAATCTGCAGTTAATAGGCAGAGTTAGGACTTGGCAATCATTTAGATGAAGAACGTCAATACATTCTAACAGATGGAAATATTGGAATAATCAACATTCAATACCATATAAATATTTCAGCATTTTTCTGGGGTTTTCTAGCCGACAATGTGATGTGCAAATGCAGTCAATCGTTGAAGGAAGATGATGATTGGAGGGAGACGAGTTTGACATCTGATCTGGGACCACATGACATCTTGACATGAGCGACAGCCCAGGGGTATTCAACCCCGCGGTGGGCTTCTGACCGGCTTACTTAGGCTCTCGTCGGCACTCTGCTCGCATTCTCAAAGTACAATCAATTATTTATCTGTCTGTCCATCGATTAGATATGTGAACTAAAAGAAGGGGCCTTCCCTGAATGTGGAGCCACAGTGTCTGAATATGGATTGACCTCAGGACGGACTGAACTCAGCACGGACTGACCTCAGCACGGAATAACCTAGACACGGACTGAACTCAGCACGGACTGACCTCAGCACAGACTGACCTCAGCACAGACTGACCTCAGCACGGACTGACCTCACCGCCCGCCAGCCAGCTAGCCCCCCTGGGTAAAGCCAATGCTGGTTGGTATGGAGCAGTGTCACAGTACGACCCCCCCCCCCCCACCCCAGGCTTTTAGCAAATTCGATATGTATGCAGAAACCTAAATTAAGTACCTCACTTGGGTACGTTTCAGTAGCGCTTTTCAAGAGGTAGTTTTATGGTGCTTTTCCACCGGCGGGTACGCTTCGGACCCAGCACGCCTCAGCCCAATATTGAGGGTGTGGTATAGCCCAGCTCAGTTACAGCTCATGTTTCCAACGCCGACAGCACCCTTATGGTAGGGCGGGGTTTAAGCCGGACGGCGTTAGCCGTGGCAGCAACGTAAACATTGTGACTTCATAGCAGTCCCACACAGTGTAGCCTGCTAATAAATCCAAGGAAAAGAAGAATGCAACACAATGAAAAAGAGCACCAATGTAGGACGTCCAAATAGGATGTCCAACTATTGCGCAACATTTTCTTCAATAAACTTTCACCTTTGTCCAGAAATACCTTGAGGGTACTGTGTTTGATTGTTAATATCCCCCAGTCGCACGGAAGTGACTTTTTTGTCGACCAATCAACGGCGCGTGTAGCTTGAACTTGCCGGTACCCTTTCAGGCGTCTTAGTACCAGATCGGAGGAGTACTGCGAGACGAGTCCGACTCAATATGGCTCAATCTGGATCACGCTCGCTTTTGGCGGTCGAAACGCCACCCGTGCCACATTTGCAGACTGAACCGGCCCGCACCCTCCGGTGGAAATGCGTCATTTTATCTTTTTCTCTTAAGAGGTCAAATTAGAAGGGAAATGTGGACATAAAGGAAACCACAAGCAAATTACAATTGGAAGTTTTGTGCAAAGGTCATCTGGAGTGGAGCCCCCCAAAAAGCCAAACAAATGAGGTTGAAAAATGTTAAAGGCACCCAGTGCAACTTTCGAGGCTTAAAAATAAACATTCAATTTCTAGTCTTTTTTACACGTAGTAAGTTTCAATAACTCCATACCATTACATACCGACATTCAAGCAGCAAAGATGAGACGTCGTTGTGTGGTGAGAACTGATAGAAAATCGATAACAACAACAATGCCGCCATTTTCTTTATTTTTTGTAACCTACAATAAATAAAGCAGGCTTCCAGTCAATGGAAAAATGGCTTCTCCCCACCGGCGATTGTTGTTGTTTACGATTTTCTATCAGTTCTCACCACACAACGACGTCTCATCTTTGCTCCTTGAATGTCGATATGTAATGGTATGGAGTTATTGAAACTTACTACGTGTAAAAAAGACTAGAAATTGAATGTTTATTTTTCATTGAATGTTTACATAAAGTTGCACTGGGTGCCTTTAAGGTTGGGTTCACCGGTCTGGGTAATGTTTGGCCGCGGGTGCAGGATAATATGGTGGTGGGTTCTGTGGTTGAGTAGAACAGGAAGTAAAGTAAAGTATTGTAATGACGGCTTATTGAAATATGCTGCGTTCATACGCATCACACAGAGGGGGCGGTGTTAACTCGAAGGACACACGTTACTGGCAAGATTTACATTAGAGAACTTTGTTCCTGTTGTAAATACACCGAAGAATTGAAAGACAGAATACAAAGCGCAGGCTGGTCACTTTGGGACGAGGGGCTGGTACGGCGTGACACGGAGCTGTTTGTCTACGGTGGCTGTGGACCTATGGTGAGTACCTCGCACCTAAACCCTAGATTGGTAAGATTGCACGCACCCAGGGAAAGATTAGTTAGGCCTACATGCCTCAAGTTCAGCAAACCACATCGGGACAGACATAGGTTACGGGCTGCCTACTCAGGTAATGACGAGTACGGTAGGACAGCATCGTAACACTATTAGCGGTTGATTATTTATTGGAATATGTTAATGTAGAAATTTGTATGGAAAAGACCAAGAATGTTATTGTCAGATGTATATACAGAGCTCCCGGATCGAACATTGAAATATTTAAAGATTGGATGGAAAACATGTTTATAATATCATTGAAAATGAATATGTTCATGTGTGGGGAACATAATATTGACCTTTTGAATCCAAAAGAAACATAAAATGACGGAATAATTCATCAATACTATGTACAGTATGGGTTTATATCCTATAATAACAAGACCTAGTAGAATTACTTCTCATTTGGCAACATTAATAGACAATAAATTCAGAAATATTATGGAAAACAATAGTGAGCAGACCGCTATACAGTGACATCAGTGACCATTTGCATGTTTTTGTTGTGTTGTTGTGTTGTGTTTGTCACTGTAATGATAGGAAACCTAAGAACACCAGTCATTTTAAATACAAAAGACTGAGAACCGAAGAAAATATAAATGTAGGCCTATTAAAGAATGACTTACTGAAACAGAATTGGAGGATAGTATATGAGGTAGACGATATACTATACTGACAAAGCATACAATGGATTTCTTAACGTTTTTAAATCATTTTATGACAAACACTGTCCTGTGAAACAATACAGTGATGGACAAAAACAGACAACCTGAGCCCTGTTTCAGGGAGCTGGTTTTGAGGCAACCCCGAGTTTGTTCGCTCTGAGTTAATGGAAACTCTGGGTTTTCCGTTTCAGGTAGCAGGTTCAGCGCAACCGAGAGTTAAGGTACGGCCACACCAAACGCGTTACCCGCGTACCACGCGTATAAAATCGGCAATTTTTCCATAGGGAAGCATTGGTTTACGCGCGTATGAGGTGCGTACACGCGTATCATGCGTACCAAGCAACATTTTACTCGCGTTAGGGGCGTATGAGGCGCGTATATATACGCGCGTACGGGAGGAGTTCAAAAAATTGAACTTTTTACGCTCATACGCGTGATACTTAGCCGCAATAGCCAATCAGCGTGGAGCTTGACCCGACGTCACTGGCAGAGAGTAGTGACCCTTGCACAGAAGCATACGGCCGACATCTTTCTTTATTCTGGGTGGAAATAGTAACATAGTTACGCCATTAAATGCGTTTATGGAAACATTTTTAGCGAGAAATGTGCATTTTACTTTCATAATGTTCACTCTGTGAATGTGAAGGATGTTTGGTTTGATAGTTATGACGAAGAGTGAACGCTCCGTTCACTTGCATGGACAGAGTCTTTGGTTGCTAAGCAACCTCAACGTCTTGGCGGACTATTTCTCTGCCGATCAACACTACGAATGCTGGAAACAAACCAGACACACCATGTGAAGTTATTTAACCCGATTATTGTTATTTATATCCGAGATTATTTAATCTAACCCGATTCAAGCTCTATCATGCACCCAGACACGCCGGCGTTTGGGTTTCCTTCCTCGGACTCCTAAATCCAGCGCAACCACAGGCGCGTAGCTGCGTATGTAGGACCATTTTTGACACAAAATGGTCAAGCAACATTTTAGCTGCGTTACGCGCGTATATGGTACGCGGGATACGCTTTTGGTGTGTCCGCACCTTTAGTAGCTGCGGCAACATACGCCGTGGGTCTAACCTGCTCGGGAGGTGGTTAGACCTACTCTGAGTTTGTTGTCTATAAGGCTGAGGGCAGCTCTCCGACAGAAGGAAGTGTTGGAAATGGCATACTTTTCTACGAGAGCCTGTGGACGTAGAGGCTGCGATCCTCAGAGGGAATCTCCGTGAGGAACGATTATTAAGACGCCGGCTGGATATACTTTATTTTCCTGATAATATTCTTCACGAACGATATCGTTTTTCAGCGCAATCTATAATTTATTTAGACCACCTTCTCAGCCTCCATGTTAACTCTCAAACGCAGCGGGGGCATGCTTTAAGTTTAAGTTTTTTTTTTAACGCAATTAACGCATCAGGAGAATGATCCGCCCCGTGCATCCCACCCGCTCTGTACTACAGTCACTTTAACGTTGTGGCTTTCCAATGATCAGAGTAGCTGACTAACCACGGACCTATAACTGCTGCAAGTCAAGAAACGCATATTAAGAATGCAGGGCAGAAAATACCCTGGTACTGCTTTTAACCAGATGCTTCTTCTCTACATGCACATGCTCAGCATAATCGTCTGCATTGTTCACTGGAGTAAAACCCTTTGAGTAAACTGTTCAACAAAATAACTTGTCCCACCACAGCCCGTGTTCTAATAAAGACAATCTACTTTTTATGAGGATTTCTTTATTTCCTGAAAGCACAAAAAAAGTCATTCATATTGGGTATGTTTTTAGAGCAGAGAACAGTATCCCAGTTTGCACCTCACCCACCTTTAACTTATGTTCCAAAATTTGGATCTCCAAAGCATCCTGCATCTTTTGTCTGCTTTGTGTATTTGCTTTTCTAGATAGATTTTATATAAGTCTTTGACTGGAAGCTATAGGAATGCAAAAGATGAGATTGGATTTCACAGTGCCAAGTTGAGCGTTTCATTATAATTCCAGGGAGAATCTTACAGAGGTAAGCTGTGATTTAGAAGTGGATGGCCTCTCATTGGATTCGATTTCATCCTGTTTGAGAGAAAGAAGATGTCAGTTTTAAATTGTACAACGCTATCATCAACTTTTAGAGGTTATTTTTAAAAGGTGTTAACCTCAATAGGCCTTTCCTCTTCCCTTTCGAATGCCGCAGACAATGTTTCTCCATCATCTTCCTGTAATGACATTAACGGTTGTGTTCAGAAATTACCAAGACATTATTAATAATCTGTGGAAGGTGAAGAATTGTTACAATTGCATGGAGGTTGGTGAGGGCATCTGGTTCAAGTGGGGCGATGACGCCATCAGTAACTGGAAGAAGATGATTAGACAGCTCGGGTTGTTCCTGCGTAAATTGACACACACACACACACACACACACACACACACACACACACACACACACACACACACACACACACACACACACACACACACACACCACCACACACAAATTACATATTGAACAAGTGGAAGATATTAAACTTTCCTCTTATTTTTATTTTATTTTACTAATTTATTTTACTCACGCATTGACTTGTTCAGCTATTTCCTGCCGAGCTCTCTCTCACGCTCTCGCTGCCGCGGGAGCAGTTACCCATTTGTTAAAATGGGTAACTGCTCGGCATACGCGTTCATTAGAATGTCCAATACCGTGGGGGAAAAGTAAGTGGATCTACGCTTTTGGTCCATGTTTGATCATGTTATCAGAGATCCATTGATGATGGCTCTTCATAGTCAACAGGCACGCCCTCAACCCAGAGTGAACTTACTCAGAGTTGATAAACCCAACGCTGATCACCTGTTCTGAAACCGAAAACCCAGAGTTGCTTTTCAACCCTGAACTCTGAGTCAACCAACTCAGAGCGCAGGATTAAACTCAGTGAATGTTAAACCAGCTACCTGAAACAGGCCTCTGTCCGTGGATCACTAAGGGTTTAAAAAATGCCTGCAAAAAGAAAAATACAATTTATGGAAAATGTATGAAAAATCCAAATGCAGAAGCAGAAAATAAACATAAAAAATTTAAAAATAAATTAACCAATATAATTAGGATACGTAAGCAAGAATACTATAACAAAATACTAGAGAATAACAAAAACAACATGAAAGGTTTATGAAATATGCTAAATAGTATTATTAGAAATGGATAAAAAAATACAGGATTTTATTTTATGGAGAAAGAAAAGACAACAGATAATATGGATGATGTGGTTGATGGTTTTAACAAATTCTTCGTAAATGTGGGACCAAAAAAAAAAGTGGGGTGAATTTGTGGAATCGTTTAGAACAGGTCGTAAAGCTTAGCACAAGCATAATTCAGTATAAAAAGAGGTACAAAAACACTTTTTTGAACGTTATTGTGATGAATGTGGGTGATTTTGAGTGTGATATTAGCTACACAGGTTGTATTGGGATAAGTGATTTGGAGGTTTTGTTTTCTTCTTTGTTTTCGTTTGTTTGTTTATTTTTGTAAATTTGTAATTGTTTTGTAAGGCTTTGTAAATGTTGTAAATAAGGGTATTGTATGAATATGAATAATTTGAATGTGCATTATGTAAATAGTTGTTTAAACTGGTAAATGCATAGCAGATAATTATGAGCAGTTGAATAAGGGGTGGGAATATATAAGCTTTGGCTTCCTCTCACTGCTTTTCATACACAGACACTACATTTATTGTATCAATATATTTAATGACAATTTATAATTATTGTTTTTTTGTGCATTTGTATGATGTGTCATGCTTGCTTTTCTTATTTATTTATTTTTTTGTTTGAAATAAAGACGAAAATGAAATAATGGTTTGCGTCTACACGTTGTGTAGGATTAAGGCCCCTGGTCACTGAGGATCACACTAAAGCGCAGAGATGTAAAATACGGGGACTACGGCCACGGCCCCACAAATCACCGCTGTCCGAGATATGGTAAGTGATTAGGAGTAAAACATCCCACAGCCCCAACAGAGTTTATATGCACATTTTAAGAAGGCTGAATCCTTCAGTCTACTTGTTCTTCAAAACCTCTCTGAAATGGAAGGTTCCAGAAGCCGCTAATAAGGAATCCCATGGAATTCAAGGAGTTTTTCAAGAATTTAGGACTTTATATTTTTCATAGGGCTGGGCAACGATTAAGAGTTTTAATCGCGATTAATAGATTTAATAGTATTGGTGAGTTAACTCGAGATTAATCACACTTTTAAAATTATATTTTAAATCCACTCCAATTTAATTTAAATGAGATTAACAAATGGAATGACACATTATCAATCATACCAAACGTACTTAATCAGCAAAAACCCGACCAAGTGATCTTGAGGGAGTTTTATTGACTCACTCTCTGTGGGTTGAATATGATACTTACGGAACACCACAGATTTGGGAATTGTAAACATGTAGTCAATTAATACAATAAACTACAAGTGTAGTTAAATTCAAATAAGTAGCGCCACAGATTTCGGAATTGTAAACAGGCTGTCACTTACTTCAAGTGTAATTGAATGTAAAGTAAGTGGAACTAACAACAAAAAATGATTTCTGATATGAATGTTGACATTCTGTTGGCAAAACATTTCAAAATCAAAGTAAAACTAAATAACCGCCCCAAGGAACGGGGCGAACAAGGACACCAAGAACCAGTAGCCTTTCGCGCTGTGGAGGCAAATGGCCACAGTGTTTAGATCAGAAGAACTATTTGAGACCACAGTTTCTTTAGGATTCATTTCACAATAATAATTTATTTGGATGACCCGCAATATGTACTTTTTCTAGTAGCACCCTCTAGTGGCTTGGTTTGTAGCTGAAATTATAGATACATATTTTCATGTGACGTCTTCTGAGATCTTCTCTGTCTTGAGTAGTAGCAGTAGTAGTTTCTCGAGAAATTTTAAAAGATGCAGTACAAAAGTGACATAGGGCAGGTTGCGCTACGTTTGAGTGATACTGAGCTGCAAAGAAATTGTAAAAAGGAAGCCACTCGGTAAGGTGTCCAGATATACAATCTTTCATTAGGGATGGTATATAGTCCCTACCAAGGGTTAATTGAATTGTTCCATGACCTTTTGACTGGCAATACAAAGGTTGTGCATAAGAGTTTCATGTTTTTATATTTGGAGAAAGTATATCAACTGATGGCAATAATGCCACACAAAACAGAAGACAAAATATTAAAAAAATACATTCATTGATTTTTTGGAAGTTGTGAATCGTTTCAGAATCATAGAGAATAATAAACTTTGTTGCAGTGCAGCCCTTACATTTTTTCATCATGTGCTCTACTCAGTAACAACCCAAAAGCATTCCCAGCCAAACTCCTCCATTTAAGATACAGGTGATACAATCTCCCTCCTTTATCTAAAATGTTCCAGCTACTCACTACCCCCGCCTCCCCAGCCCGCCAGCGTGGTGAAGAGGCGCGGCCCCAGGTCCCGGGCAGGGTTCATGGAGAGGTCGATCACCAGGCCCACCGTGAACCGGGGTTAACCGGGGTGTTTTGGGGTTCAACGATGGCCAGGATACACACGATTAGTGTGGCCATTCCGATCTCCTGACACACCGCGGACACAGAGTGCATTGTGGGGTTTTG
Source organism: Gadus macrocephalus (assembly GCF_031168955.1). Classification (NCBI taxonomy): domain Eukaryota; kingdom Metazoa; phylum Chordata; class Actinopteri; order Gadiformes; family Gadidae; genus Gadus; species Gadus macrocephalus. The sequence continues at coordinate 14,254,783 of NC_082385.1, forward strand.
ATGTCAGTTGATGATGATTTATTTTTATTTAAAAGCGCTTTTCATTTAAGAAATTTCCAACAGAGGCCAACTGTGCTTAAGTCTTGACACAGTGTGAAGTGAGCTTTTGTTTTGTCACAGATATTTCTTGCAACCCCAACATTTCTGCTCGGCATTAAGGCATTCAATATGTCAGGTTTAATTTCCTTCCTTTTTTTCCACATCTTGGGCCCTATCTTGCATCCAGCGCAATTTACTTTCTACACTGATGCATGTGTTGTTGCTAGTTTGCAACTGGCGCAGAGCATTCTTTTCTCTCCCCAGGCACGCATCGCTAAATTAGGGAATGATCTTGCGCCCCAAGGGGCGGTTCAGCGAAAGTAGGAGGCGTATTCTGACGGAAACCATCCCTGGTGCTATTTTGCAGTTTCAGAAAACAATTCCGCCACAAACCAGGAAATTCCTGGTTCAAAGTCAGTGGTGTGTTGTTCAGATGCTAATTTAACGGCGCATGCATAATATTGCTTGTGCACCTCGCGCATACACTTTGCTTCTCTCATCTACTGTAGCCACACATTCTTGGTAAATTATTTGGGAAAGAACAGCTGATACAGCGGTAATAAGTTCACTTTTAAATCAATCCAGCTGCAAACACCGTACAGGAAACACATATTTTCTTAACACAGACATCGTGTACAAGCCCATAACTTTTAGGATTGATGAGTATTTGATTGTGAGAAAACATTGGTTTACTGCAAGTGAGTGTTAAAAGAATGAATGAATGTGGTCTCATTGGTTTATTGCCCGTTACGCCCAAACCACACCTACGGATAATTAGGCTACTTCAGGGCACCCCTTTTTAGATTTTCGGCCGACGCAAGTGTCATTTATCCGCCGGAATAATAGCAACATCGCCATTTAACCGCCCACAAAGCTACTTGTGTTTGGCGCTTCTCACTTGCATTTCAGACAGTTAAAATAGGGCCCCAAAAGTTAAAGCTGCATTAATCCATTTCCAAGCGCCAAAGGGCAAAGAGAGTAGGCCTACATTATAAAAACAATCTTGTGAAACAACTTGACAGCTAAACCACCCCTCAGTGCCGCCCCGGCGCCCCCTATCTATATTTCCCAAAACAAAAATCGCATTCAGCGCACTTCAGAGGACTAACTCAATAAAAAACAGATTAGATGAAGGCGGTGCTCATTGCCTGTCCATCAGCGTACGTGAGTACAACTGTTGTTCCGTATTTCACCCAAAGTGTTGACTTTAATAGCCGGATAGCGATCCACTGGGAGGATTCACAAAACACTGAGCATTTAATAGGGGCTGGAGTGGGGGAGAGGGCCTGGGGACTGATGGAGTGGTTTAGAGATCCATCTGGGCCCTGTAGCTATCGAGCAGCGGGGTCACATTGTGCTATTCTTAAATGTGTATGTTGTCTGAGATGCGATCGGGAGCAATCGGTGTGCCAAAGATTTAATTGTACCCTAGTTGTGGAGTAAGGGATGTGACGAAACGATTTCTGACACTTTGTTACCTGGTCGAAGAATCCGTTGAGCAGACTGAGATGTGGGGAGGGATGCATAGCGAAGATCGTTGCATTTGTCCCATCCACAGACAGCGTCTCCTGTTCATAGTCCCACAGCGCATCTGGTGGGGCACGCACATTACTGCGTTCAGTGTTGATGAGACCTGCTGCTTCATTAAATGTAAGCACCTGCCTCCAAGACTCTCGTCTCTGCCTGACAGCAGGCCCTGTGTGTAAATATTGAATAAGTATTGATCTTGTGTGTTTGTTGGTGCCACGCTGGTGCCGGTATTATCAGATTACATTAAGAGGAATAAATGGGTTTGATATCGGGGCGATAACACAGAGCAGCGCTAGGCACCGGCCTCTGCTGAGCTCTCCTTCTTGTGATGATCCTCAAAGTTCAGAAGTTTTTTAACAACGCTTAACAGTGGAAATATGTTCAACCTTGAGTGCCAGGCGAAGAACAGCACCGCTTCACAACGAAAGGTAGGAAAGAGCTTGATCACATTTCAAACGATGTTGAGAAGCTGATTCGGGTGGTGTAGGGATAATCAAAAGCAAATAAAACATAATGGCACGGTGTATTGTCAAATCTGTTTTCGCTGTTGAATAGTTTATACGGCAGAATTGTTTGAAGAAATCCCTCTGTCAAGGCTTTTTTGAATTTGCCCCTCAGTGAAATAGTCTAGGGGTGGGGCCTCTGGCTGTAGACCGGGAACTTCCTCCATGGCTCCCTCCCAAGGATGCAGAGGGCAAAGGTCACGGCTGGGTTCAGGTGACCACCTACGGACGGCGAGAAGGACAGAAACATGAGACTTTCTAAACAGGACTCCTAAAGGAGATGTTTTCTTAGCTATGATCAGTGATTCAAAGTGAAACTAGGGAGATGGAGGCCTTCTTATCTTCTTAGAGAATACTCTCGCCCTTGATTCTCAAAGATCGAATGCAGCGCCGAGCCCGTTTCCATATAATTATGGGCTGCGTGTGAGACCCCGTAGAAACGGGGGGGAGGTCTCTGTGACACACACTAAATTGGAGGGATGAAAAGGCGAAGAGAAAAAAATAAAAAGTAACTTACAATAGTCAATGTTTTTCTGTGTGTGTGTGTGTGTGTGTGTGTGTGTGTGTGTGTGTGTGTGTGTGTGTGTGTGTGTGTGTGTGTGTGTGTGTGTGTGTGTGTGTGTGTGTGTGTACTGAAGAAATGAGGTGGATCTGTTTCGACGGGGAGCGCTCGTACTTAATGAAATTACTTGAGTGTTTGTTTTTTATGTCTTCACTTCCGACGCCGTCATGCGCCCCGTTGTTTTATGATCGAGGATCTTCTTTGTATTCTTCTGACTTCATGCAGAGTGTTTGTAGTGCTGATGATGGGCAGCTGTCGTTCTGACTGGTAAACAGCGTGGTGATCTACTCCTGCAGGGTAAACTAAATACTGCACTCACCAACGCCATAATAATGTGGAGCTGATATATGAATCCTACAAAATCGTACAGACACAAGCAACCAAACAATTGAATTCATCGGAATTACGGGCAGGCCCCACCCAAAGGCCAGGTAGACGTGAGGAAGGCGCCGTGGGAACCTCCGCTGCGAAGCATCTGGCCCACAAAGCCGAAGCCAAACGTCTGCAGGAGGAGGGAGGGTTGCTGAAACCATTCTAACCTGGACCACCACCCTGGTGGGGAGTCCCACTGCACCCGGTCTCCTTCTCAGCCAGGGCGTGTCTCTTTTGTTTTGACCTCGAGGGTCAGATATTTTTGTGGGTGTTTTGGGTGTGATTGTTATTTCATTTTTTTGGAGAACGGGGGACTTTTAGCCTTAGAAACATGACTTTAAACATGGAAAGATGAACTTGGGTCTTCCTGATGTCAAGGAGGAGTTTCCCTCTCGGTTTTTCTGTGTTTTGCACAGCAGCCGCCTGCTGCTGAAATCACAGAGACCCACCCAGTTGGAGTCCTCTTTGGATTTGTTGTCTGGTGGAACTCAGAATGCCTGCTTACAGACTATTACCTCTTCCCTTGGTTTGGATTCTGGTGTTAATAATGTTGAGTAATTGAACTATGTATCATTGCCCAATTTAGAAATCACTGGTTCGTAAGGTACCGTCAAGCAACGCGTTATGGTGCCTTGTCAATGTCTGTATTCATTAATCAGTAACCGTTCATATTTTAATTTATTAAGTACAAAGCCGATACCACCTATTTGATTGTACTCTTTATTTCCCGCCAGCCTCATTTGTAAGTTGCTTTGGATAAGTGTCTGCTCGATCTATATTGATCTATTCTGAAAACCACACAGCCCCGCCCGGCCCCGTATACTCACCACCAGAACCAGGGTCCCCAGGCACTCTGCCAGGCCCTGCTGGAGAAGCAGGTGCCTGATGTGGAAGATCTGTGCCAGCATCTCAAGGACTGCCTTCTGTTTTTCCATCATGAAGAAATGGTGAGTATTAATTGTGGCTAGCAGCTGTGATCGACTCAAAGGGTAAGATTCTGTGTCTTTCTTGCTCAAGAAATGTCGGATCTAAGTTTGACTCTGTCTCCACCCATTCATACCCTCTCTACAGGACCTCGGATCATAAGGTCTGCACCCCATTATTTTTCAACGTAATCTCTTCCTCGTTTCTATGCTATTACTGGCAAATCGGCCAGAAAAAAATCTATTATTTACATACTCATTGGCTTATGAGCAGTTATTAGCCAATGTATTGTTTTCAAAGAGCCCCACTTTACGTAAAACCATAGGCCATATATACGCCACATGCCTGGAATTGATTAGCATAATACCAAAATAATAATACCAGGAGGATGTGAAATATTTAGATTTGGGAAGTGTTTATGTAGCGGTTATGAAAGTCCAATATTAAACCAAAATTACACCAGCACTCGATTTGGATGCAACACTGGTCAACACTTTGTTTGGTAGCAAAACATGATTTAAAGTGCCTGGAACGGAACACTTTTGGAAATATATTGGCCAATTTTTATGTCTAACCATCACCATCAGCACCGAGTGTGAGATTCTGTGAACTGCGACTATGAACTATTGCCTGCTGTCAGAACGCAGAAACAATCTGTTTCCTCACTCCTTCATTTCCGTGCCAGATATGATCGTGACAATAATTGCTTTCTTCAACTTTTCCCAGCCATCAGAACCATTCCCTTCCATTACGGGTACCAGTTGTTTTTTCCCTTGCCGTGCGTTCTTCTAAAGGTTTTTACTCTTTATATTCCACTGAAGGATTGGCCCATGAATCCCCACCGCCGGAGCACCATGTGTCCGATGAGTGCAGAGCTAAATAAAAGACGTCTTGTGAAAGATAGGCGAGAGGAGCCATCTATTTAAACCCACTGTTTTTTTCTTTTGTTTTTATGACGAAAAATCAACCACAATGTTTTCTTGTGCACTTCAAAAAGGCATAAAAACAAAGGCTGAGCTGAGATCAACAGCCTCAGCCCACACAGCCGCCACCGCCATGCGAAGCACCATTGATTACCGCGGCGGCAGCATGTAAATGAGCATCGACTTCCATGTTTTCATCCAATCATCTCTCCTCCTCCTCACAGGCCGTCGGTGGGGAGTGATTCAGATGCAAAATGCATGTTTGTTTAGCATCCAACGTATAGTCTATATACATGGTCATGTATGTCAGACTATAATCATATACAGGGAGAGGGTGGGGAACTACTTCTGCTTGGCTGACCCGCTTTTGAATGTTGTAGTTTATGAGGGAGAAGAGGTCATGCCCTTCACCAGCTGCAGTGTTTGACCTCGAGAATTAATGATTATTCCCATCCCTTGGATAGCAGAACTGTTCTAGTTGAATAGTATTCTGGAAACCAGTATAATCTTGGAGCTCATGTTTTGCTTGCTCTGGCAAATAGAGAGGTTAAAAAAATTATTTGTGAATTGGTCTGGCGATATCGGGCGAGTTGTATAGCACGTATCCATGGATACGTTTGTTGACATAGAGGGGTGGGTGTCACATCTTTCCCGGGATGGTTTTTAGTGCGATGTTAAAGGAGCCTTCTTCTACCACCAGGTGCCCTTTGGACGAGCCATCACAAGCCCTTTCACAATCGATCCCTTTGTGCCCTCACTTTATAGAAAACATCTTGCGATGCAGCTGGACACATCTTCAGTGTTGTATCCTGGGTTCATCAGGTGTTTCGGGTCTTGCAACATACACCCTTGCCCATGCGACCCAGCCGGAATTGATCAAGTACCGGCTTGTTTCCAGGTAGCACTACCTCACCCACGACTCTCCTCTCCTGATCCACAGCCACCTTGAGGCAACTTCAGCTGCCTCTGTGGCCATTGTTGTGGCCCTTCGGTTGCTTGCTCATGTGATGCCCAGCATGTAGTAGACCCTACAGAGGGACTTGCCAGCGAACCCTCTATTCCCTACTTCAATGGGCTCACACCTCGCTCACCACCCATTGGAGCAGCACTGCTCCACAAGCTTGGCGTATGTCGCTCTCTTCCTCTCGTTGGCTTCCCCGATGCCCCCTTCCAGAGGGTAGGTGAATTCCAAGAGGATGACCTGCTTTGAGGCTTCGGAGAGCAGCACCATGTCCGGCCTCAGTGTCGTGACAGCAACTTTTCCTGGGAACTGGAGTTACTTCCCCAGGTCAACCTTCAGCTCCAGGTCTTGTGCTGTTGAGAGCAGGCCGGAGGAGGAGGTCCTGGAAGTTGCTGTTGGCTTCTGACCAGCTCTGATGAAAGCGATGGTTTTCTTTGCTGGGCGGATACTCTTGCAGTGGTCGAATCCGCTGCAGATGGTGTCGGCAATGACCTTGAGGACTTGGTCTTGATGACAACGGTAGCGTCCCTCCCCAGGGCTTTCGAGCAGGAGCTGAGAATATGCTCCAGGGTCCCTCTCCTCTGGCACAGAGGGCATGCTGGTGACTCGACCATCCGCCAGATGTGCAAGTTGGACGGGCTCGGTAGAACGTCATACACAGCCTGGATCAAGAACTTGATGCGATTTATTCATATGTCTATATCTGTTCTCTGTTCCTTTTCAAGGAAATGCTCTGTGACCCTGTCATACCAGCTGTCTTTTCCAGTGACTTTACCATCGTCCTCTCAATGGCCAGCAGTGCTAGGCTGCTTAAACGGCCTTGGCCCAATGTGTTAGGGGTGAAGGACTTGAGACACTTTAAACAGGAGAAGATCCTTTATACACCTGCAGATGTAGATCCAATTGTTGCCACTAATGAGAACAGTTTGTAAAGAGGCATTGCACTGTCCAACTCCATGTCTTTAAGGACCCCCAAGAAATCACACAGCTTTCCCCTGATACCCTGCAAGTCCTGATCTTAATACAGGACTTGAAGTTCAGACCTCAGGCTCCCTGAAACAAAGTGATTAGCACTACCTCACCCACGACCAAAAAAATATTAAACTCGAACAAGGAAATGTCGGAATTCTGTTAAACTGAAACAAGGAATTGTGTGTTTAAGGGTATGAAATGTGCAATTAAAATTGTCGAGCAATCTCGCCACGCAAATATCAAGAAATAGGTTGCAGTTTGTCTTTCAACTCGCTTGCAAATATCCACGATGTAACTGAGGACTAGTGATGGGTCTCTAGCGACCGAATCAGTTGGAATGAAGGACTCTTTAACAAGAACGAACCTATTCCACGTTTCAGTTCTCCCTTGTTCGTCTCTATCGTTCGTTTCCGCAGACTCGAATTCCACTCGCTGACTCCCTGTTCACTGGGTTAAGTTAGCAGAGTGGTGAAGTGGGACTGGCCTGGGCAAGAACATCCCGATTCTGTACGTGAAGCGCTTCTTAGCTGAACGGAACTTAGTTGTAATGTTGTGTGTTAATTGATGAGCCGTCCACTTTCGATGTACTAAAAAAAGCTGTTCTATACAGCCCCGTTGAATTCGATGGACGCTGAGCTTCAACAGGCAAATGCAGTATGACGCTACAGGAATGTATGAGAAGGAAATCGAGTCAGTCGACCTGGGACAAGCAGCTGATTCTGAAGGAACTCGTCTTCGAGATGGACGTGTTCTAACGCATTTTGTCAACAACAAGTGCGTTCATTCGAAGCGGATGGGTGGATTGTCTTTTCAAGCAATCAGCCCAACTGTGTGTGTGTGTGTGTGTGGGTGTGTGTGTGTGTTGGTGTTGTCCACCTGATAAAAGTCTGCTCCAGAACAAAGTGAAGCGTAAACATTGAACCCCACATCCCCTTCCAGTCGCAGACACAAACTCCTCATCCTATAGTCGGTTAAAACGGATCCACAACATGTCTGTCGACCTTTCCGCATTCTGTAGTGCTGCGGCGAAGTTCAAACCGATAATGTATCTTGTTACACGGCTCAAATGTTACAAAGAAACGGGCAGGAGACAGCGCGACAATCAACGTTTCTTAGTTGAATTATGTGAAAGCATGATTCAAAATGTTTTTGACAGTCATGGAGCAAAACTCAAAGCAAATCTCCCGCCACGTCTCTGTAAGGCCAGGCCCACTTTAATCCGGTTAGCGGGGACAAGCCCTGTACATGGGCACATCCCCATCCCGAAACACGCGGGACCAGGCCTACGGGAGCAAAGGCAGACAAAGTGAGTAGCACACACAAAAACATCTGAAAGACCAAATTGGCCGTAAAAATCTAGCTACTATTTTCCCCAATATTCCAAGAAGAGGGTTTGGAAAACACTGCCGTGGTGATAGCTAGGAGGTCAATCAGGGACATTTCCATTGCTTCCTATGGGTGTCAGGGTGCGTAGTTACATATCACAATGCTTTTGACATTTCCTGTAGGGCAGTGCAACAGAAAGATAGGGTCTGACCTTTTGCATACTGTCTCACTGCTACCTCCTCTTCTACTTTCTCTCTATCGGAGACGAAGACTCACCTACTCGCATCACGGTAGTATAGCAGCAAGTGCTACCCAATACACATGCACACATACGGCCACACACACATGCATGCAGACACGCTAGAACCAAAATTATTATCACGATTATTTTGATCAATATTGATATGATTATTTACCGCCATTATTAATTTGACAAATATATTTATTGAATGGTCAGGTAAACATGACACTGCTTTAACATCTGTGATCCATTCTACTTCATTCCTTGTAATGTACAAATTTGTGCATGCATAACACCAGCTTAAATCAACAGGGCACAGAATTTACAATCTTTAAATTGTAAAAGATTTGTTAAACTTTTAAATAAGGTGCTTATTTATGTGACCTCCTAGAATCAAAATAAAAATGATTTCACTTTATTCATTGTATCCATATGATGAGATGAGTTTGAATAAATCTGCTGATTTTGACCCAAATAAAATAGTGCCCAAAATAAAGGTTTACTAAAATAAATATGCCATCACTGAATGCAACAGAATCAGAACAATTAAATGCAGGACAATGCTTCACAATATTGACGGTGTTTATTGGAAACATATCTTTGGCCAAATGGAATGTGATTGCATTGGTGATTTTGGCGTGTCTTTGTGACCTGGATGGATATGGTGTCACACTGTACAGGTTCGCTTTTATGGACGTCTGAGTTGAAGTGGGACTTCTAACTCGTGATAAAAGCCGATGCAACTCTTTTACCCTCCATGCTTTCATCAGACCCTGTTTTGTGGTGTGTTTTCAGGTGGCTGAATAAATTAGTTGTGTTGCCTTGTGTCGCTGACACAACTCTACGGCACTATTTGCAATTGTTTGTTGCTGGTCAATATCGCTTGCACTAAATCCGAAATATTTCCAGATAACGTTGATGATTCGCGACGAGGGACGAGCTCTTCGACTTCTACTGTGTCAGACATTTTATGCTGTTTCTTTTATTTCTAAGTAATGGCTGAGCCTTGTCCAGACTGCCTCCAGTAGACTCAATGTCAGGCTTCGCGCCGCAGTGCAGTTTGTGCTGGACTCTTTGCAGCAAAGCCAGAGCGTATACCGCATGGGCGGGGCACGCTTATTATTATTATTATTATTTATTTTTTTTATTGTGCAGCCCTAACGCTCCCACGCACCCACGCAGGATTCTTGGTCTGCCCTCAACACAAACACACACACGTCCTTGTGACATGTTTATCTCGCTTTGCCAGTGAATGTAACGAACAGGGGTGTCTTCGACCAGCCCAGTGTGTTCACAGGCTTTACACATGTCTCAGTGTGCGTGGTAGCCCATGGATGACAGTCGCGGTGGATGTGGTTGGGAAGCTGACGGCGAGACGTTTTGACAGCTGCTGAGAGACGGGGGAGAGGGCTTTATCTGTAGCTTATTACATAAAGAGGAAGTGGAGGAGCTCCTGCTGCGTTCCTCCTTCTCCTTCTGCAGCCCCACCTGTGGTGCAGCTGGAGTCCCCGTCAAGTACCCCCCTAAAATGAAACTCAGGATCCACTTCGGACGTCTTGGAATGATAGATGTCCCAACGAAACGCATTTATTTATAAAGCATATTCAAAAACAACTTAAAAATGGGCTTTACAGTAAGGAGACATACAATAAACACCATCTATCTGTAAAAGTTTTAAATAACATCACAATACTTGAAATTAGGCGCAGGATTTTGAAATGCATGAATCGCTTTAAATTACCTATATATGATCAGGTTGTAAATCTATCGTAAGAATGAGCCCTACCCCGACTCCCTCTGTTGTGTATGAAGGCCTCCAGCAGGCTGCAGTTCACTTCCTGGCCACAGGGGCTAGTGGAGAGATTCTTACATAGGCCTACATAGTTCGGAGCTAGAGCCAGTGTTTTGGTTTCAGAACGCCAGAGAACCGGCTCCTGCCTGTAAAAAACGGTTCAACTCCAACCCCAGGATTGAGCTGGGCTAGAACGAGAACTGCCTTTACGCCAAGGGCAGGGGGCGGGGTTATCTTTACCTTCATAAACAGGAAGACCAATGAAGACCGGCATTTTTAAAAACACAGAAGTAAACAATGGACGAGAAGACGAAAACGCAGTGGTCCGTGGAGGAGACAACCTGTCTCCTTGGATTCTGGTCTTCTTCCGAGGTCCAGAACAAGTTAGAGGGAGCAACCCGGACAAAGGCTATCTTTGAAAGCGGAGACGTATGCAGACGTTTGCAGTGACGTCATGACGTTGCTCTCGCCGGCTCCATGGCTGGCTCTGGCTGGTGTGAAACCAACTGGTTCATAACTGGGATAAGGCTGGAACCAGTTTTGAACTGGCCCTAGCACCAGCCCAGAACTGGCTCTTGGTTATTTTTGGTGTGAAAGGCCTAACAGAATACCTTAAAAAAAGATTCAATTCAAACGGCTGACCTTTTATTTAGTTTTACCATTGGCTGGCCAACTATTCAGCAGTTGAATGAAATATAACCCCGGCCTTTTTCCGTGGGCGTATTAGTGGCGTGATGAAAGGGGTTTTGGGGACAGGGAGAGTGCTCTGTCAGAGAAGTGGATGTATTGAAGGGAACATGTGAAATTACCGGTGGTTAATGTTTGAATATGGGGAAATTGTGGGAGGACAAAAGGCCACCGCTAATGGGAATGTGATTGTGTTCACTCTTTGAGCCTTGCAAAAGCTCTTTGTCTAATTCAATCAATACTTCATGGCCACACAATGCGCTGTGAATAGGCACTCTGACTGAGGAAAATCTAAGTATGCTGATTTAGACCGCAAATGCAGCCAGTGTGGCCCGCTCTCTCTTCAAGCTGGGGCGCCAGGGATATAAATACGTTTTTTTCAATTTCAACAACGTTCTAGGGCCAATGTCCATTTTCGTTATTTGTTATGTCCCGGATGGTTGCTCAGAAGCATCCATCCTTTATATGCATTCCGGCATCCCTATATATTTTCTGATATCTTCCATGTTAAATCAGCACGATACACGTTTGATATTAGCAGGTTCTAGTGGCTTGAGTTTTAGCTACAGTGAACAGTTAAAGCTTTATAATTTTAGACTGTCAAAATGTTTTCCTCTTCTGAATGAATGAAGGAGAATCAAGATATTTACTACAGGACCATGGCAACGGAATTCTGCGAGGATGTTTTCATAACAGGTAACACCGGAATACTTTTTACGTGACCTTATTAAACCCCGAAATGCTGTTTCTCGTTTTATGTTGTTACGGAATTCTGGGAAACCTGCGTCGGAGGTGGCATAACTTCCCATGCAACAAGGCTTCGTCAAGAGCTTCCCACATGGTTCAGATTGCTACGATTTGAATAGGGTAAAGAGCTACAGTAGAAAACTCAGATAGTGCAGGTTTAAGGAACAATGAGAAAAAAAATGAAAACCTTTGCATAGCCTTTAAGACAAATACTCACACGCATTCATTACTGAATCCCTGTTAGATTCATCAATATGCAACACCATCACTTTTACACTTTTTTCACAGCTCAACCCCTATGAATCATACGATTTATCAATGACTGGATTCACAGTAGAGGATTGCCTTGTTCTGATCCTCATATTTCTTCTCAAAGTAGTTTGTTCTATATGGATTTGTCTGTCCCTCGAGAAGAATAAACAAGGAAACGAAAAACTTTCGATCTCAATGGTCTGCCATCTTACCACCTCAAGCTACTTTGACTACTGTGAGACCTGGAGGAGAAGAAAGGGCATTGACACACACGCATGCACGCACGCACGCACGCACGCACGCACACATACACACACACACACACACACACACTCGCATTAAATAAATGCAAATATTTAAACAATAATAAACTATTATTATTACTTAGGATAGAAGTTTGTTCCAATTGAAAAGTGTAATTCCTATTCCTCATATTATTCACACACAAACACACATAGATGCACTCACGCACACGCACTGACACGTGCGCAGGTACATAGATACACAGACGAACGCATGAGAGCAGACAAACACCTTTTCTGTGTGAATGATTTTGTCATTTATTTCGGCTGTCAAACTCTAACCAGGTAACTGTTGAAAGGAGGCCGAATCTCCTCCGTGCTCAGTCCCCGCTCCGCCCGGCCAGCCCCCTTATCAGCGGCCCCCAATGTCACAGCCAGTCTGCAGTCACTTTCCTCCCCAAAATATAATCCTTCTCCCCATGATATAACTAAGGAAAACTGACATAAGACAGCCGGTGGTGGCGGCGTGCTATCAGGCCAGACGCTGATAGCACGCTGTGACCCCCGGATGGACGGATGGTTCCGGGGCCCTAAGAGCCCCGTGCCAAGACATATCTAGGGCCCATATCTGTTTTTTTGTTTCAGTATTAGAATATTCTGCCCACACACACACACACACACACACACACACACACACACACACACACACACACACACACACACACACACACACACACACACACACACACACACAAACACAGCTTTCTCAGGCGAAATATATATTAGCAATACTTAGTGGTGTTCAGTCACCGGTCTCCACTACTGGAGGCATATTTCTTCCGTGGCCAATCGTTAATCAAATGGTCTCTATTTGTCATGTAACCATGACAGCTGGCAGGTAGCCTGCATGAAGCCTACGATGGATGGATGGATGGATGGACAGGCAGACAAACAGGGAGGCAGGGTTGTCTGAATACCTGAAAACCATCTGAAAGATGTGTCTCTCAGAGCCGGCCCAGAGGACGGAGGCGATGGCAAAGGTCCTCCGCTCTCCTGGGGCCCGACCCATCGCGCGGAGAGAGCAGAGAGACAGGGAAGAGAGAGAGTGAGAGCAGAGGGATGAGGAAGATAGAGAGCAGAGAGACGGGGAAGAGAGAGACTGAGAGCAGAGAGACGAGGAAGATAGAGGGCAGAGAGACAGGGAAGAGAGAGACTGAGAGCAGAGAGACGAGGAAGATAGAGTGCAGAGAGACAGGGAAGAGAGAAAGTGAGAGCAGAGAGATGAGGAAGATAGAGAGCAGAGAGACAGGGAAGAGAGAGCAGAGGTACAAGGAAGAAAGCGCCCGATTTGTCTGAAATGAGCTTGGAGCGATGTAAAATCGAATTGGCTCACACGGAGGAAGTGCAGTCAAAGCAGAATTCTTACAGCGCATTTCACTCACTATGGGCTGACGGGTTGTTGGGCATTTCTAACAAATGACACTCAAATGATAGCTCTTGAATCTGACCCACAGCACATTTATATACTACGAATACTAATACTAATGATATTAACATTACTGATACTGATGATAATAGTAAAATTTATCCGAATCTTAATACTTCTAATATAAAATTAGTAATGTCTGTATCATTCTTAGTAATATTGATATCCTGATACTAATACTGACACCACCAATGCTAACATTAAATGCTAACACTAATCCTGTTACTGAAACAATGGTACTTCTACTATTTCAACCCAGTCGCCAAGAAAAAACGTTGACGGTGTACGTTTCCATGAACACTGGAGACGTACTATTACAACGTAAAAACAGCGTGTTATACCTACAGTATCCACGCGTGCCGCTGTGGAGGCGGGTTTCGGGGTTTGGGTTTCACGGCTTTCGCGGCAAATTGTGGACACGATTGTTTAGGGGGGGGGGGGGGGAGGTAGACTGTTGTTGACCGGGGAGGGGGGGGGGAGACACGTTTGTTGAGGGGGGGGGGGACGACACGATTGTAGGGGGGGGGGGAACACGTTAGTTGAAGGGGGACGACGACGACGACACGTTTGTTGAGGGGGGGGGGAGACACGTTTGTAGGGGGGGGGGGGCACGCTCGACAACGAGAGTTGGTTTTTATTGAACGCTCGACAACGAGAGTTGGTTTTTATTGAACGAGACTTCAACACGGAACAGCTGCACGAAACGATGGTCACGTCACTCTCGGTGACGGTGTCTCGGTGACACAATCACTGACTGAAGATTATGCAAGTAAAAAGTATATTTCTCGCTAGAAATGTTATTAGAAACACGTTTAACGGTGAATCGGTCCTAAAATATTGCATTTCCCATTCAGATAATAAAGATTAATAAAGATCATACACATTCACTGACTGAAGATTATGTAAGGAAAATGTACATTTCTCGCTAGAAATGTCATTAGAAACGCGTTTAATGGTGTATCTGTCCTAAAATATTGCATTTCCCATTCGGATAATAAAGATTAATATAAGCTACGCCGTGTTCCGGAGCCGCGGGGGATTCTGGGAATTGGGGTTGTCAGTTGACAAATGGGGCTTTTGTTAACTTGTTTTGTTGTTAGGATTAAGTGGGGTTGATGGGTTCGGGATGTTATGTGGTTGTGTGTTGTTCTATTAACATTGTTCGTGTGTTCATTGTTGTCGACACCGTCACCGAGAGTGACGTGACCATCGTTTCGTGCAGCTGTTCCTTGTTGAAGTCTCGTTCAATAAAAACCAACTCTCGTTGTCGAGCGTTCAATAAAAACCAACTCTCGTTGTCGAGCGTTCAATAAAAACCAACTCTCGTTGTCGAGCGTGCCCCCCCCCCCCTACAAACGTGTCTCCCCCCCCCCTCAACAAACGTGTCGTCGTCGTCGTCCCCCTTCAACTAACGTGTTCCCCCCCCCCCCCCCCCCTACAATCGTGTCGTCCCCCCCCCCCCTCAACAAACGTGTCTCCCCCCCCCCCTCCCCGGTCAACAACAGTCTACCTCCCCCCCCCCCCTAAACAATCGTGTCCACAATTTGCCGCGAAAGCCGTGAAACCCAAACCCCGAAACCCGCCTCCACAGCGGCACGCGTGGATACTGTAGGTATAACACGCTGTTTTTACGTTCCCACTGCACCGTCAGTCAACGGACGTGGGAAGGCGTGGCTGACAGATGGGGGAGTAGTCTTTGCAGAGGCATACGTCAGCCAAGCCCAAGCATACGCGATCTGATTGGATGACGGAACCGTCGCTGCCGAAAAAGTTGAACATTTTTCAACTTTCTGACGGTGGCGAACGCTCCAACTGAACGGACGGATCCACAATGCATTGCGCGTCCGTCCCCATTCAAAGTCAATGGGCAACGGTCAACTGACGGAGGTAGTGGGCACGGGGCGTTATATACGTCTCCAGTGTTCATGGAAACGTACACCGTCGACGTTTTTTCTTGGCGACTGGGTTGACTATTTATAGTCACACCACCTAAACCTGGCCTCATTATATGTGGTATCAAACCAAAACAATGAAGTGGTTGAAAGAGTCCCACCCTTGTGTACCGCCGTAGTGCTTAGTCCAAAGTGTTCTTTGGAACCTGAAACCTATTTTCTCCTGCAGAGAACATATCCCTTGGCTTGAAGAGTGACCAGTCCTATTTGTTAGGTAGTGCAGATATAGTAAATGTATTTTTATAATAATCGGCAAGGCAGCATTTCTTCTAAAGCACATTTAATACAAAGGCAATTCAAATAGCTATACAAAGTTATAATATAAAGTAAAGCAAGTTAGGATAAAAAGGTGATTGATTACCATTTAAAAGATAAAGGACTTAAAAGTGAAACAGAAAAAACGCTTTTCCATTGCAGGGCAGAGTAGGCAGTGAGACACAGAAACGTTTGTAAGCTTTGCTCTAAAAGCGTTGGAGTCGGGGCCTGACAGACATCTTCTGAGAGGTTAAACCTGGACTGCTGCCTGATAACCAAACCCTGCATACCAATGTTGTGTAGCTCTCTCCTCTTAGAGATTATACCTGTGGGGTATACTACGAACCTCGCTGAACATACCTAGGCTTTCTTGGGAAAACCTGACTCGCAGAGACGCAACTCGCGATCACAGTTAAATGGTACTACGAAGCCCACTTACGATTAGATTAGTCGAGCCAGGTTTTCCACTTTAGGTTCAATGCGCGTTCACGTGAAAGGGGCGTTTATCGCGTCATTTTACTCACCTTAAAAAACTGGATAGATCAAGCAGTCTATACAAATGCGTATAAGTGAAAAGATGCTGCATATTGTCTATAAAATAACTATGCCAAATGCAGACTTGTTCGCCATTATCCCCAATACAGTGATGAGGTTTTCAAAATGAATAAGCAACATCCAACCTGCCTTATTCTATAATTCAAAAATTATTATATTATTATAAAGAGATCGACTTTCGTGTCCCAGCTAACCCAGGCTTTGAGCGCAACATACCTCGCTGACCCAGTAATCGAGGTTCGTAGTACCGGCCACTGGACTGCTGGATGTTTACCAACCCCTGTTCTCACTCTCTGAGGTTAAACCAGGACTGCAGTTCTGCTCTAACTCCTCTAAGAGGTTGTACCAGGACTGCTGGGTGTTTACCAGCCCCTGCTCCACCGTGTTCTTCTCTCCCTCGTGGGACAGCGAGCAGGCCATGCCCGGAGGCCTGAGGGCCTTGGAGGTTTAGATGGAGGAGCATGTTGGAGATGTACCAGGGCAAGAACCACAGAGTGGTTTGTAAACAGTTCTTGAGCCACTGTCAGCATGGGATTTAGAGCCTGTGTTATGAAGTTGTTTTTCAGAGTTTGTGGAAAGAGTCTGGTGGCAGCCTTCTGAAAATATTGGAGTGGCCGAGCAGCTTCTTTTGGAGAGGTTTGTGAACAAACCATTAGAGTATCTAGGCATGTGGAAATTCAAGATCAAGGGTGATGGAGATTGTTCCGGCTCAGTAAGAACAGACATTACCTCTTCCTTTGTTCAGCTGGAGAAAAGGTTGTTGTTGTTGTTTTTTATGATTTATTTTTGAAGGTTTTATCCATTTTTATTGTAGAGTGAGTAAGACAGGTGTGGGAGAGGGAGGGTAAGACATGCAGCCAAGGACACAGGCAGGAATCAAACCCTGGTCGCTGCCGAAGGGATTGGGCCTTATGGTATGCGCTCTACCCAGTGAACCAGAGTTTCAACAGGTCCATAGTCACCTGGGGTAAACATTTGTGTGTTCTGTATAATTATGGTAGGCTACTTTAATATCTTGGAGAGAGAGAGAGAGAGAGAGAGAGAGAGAGAGAGAGAGAGAGAGAGAGAGAGAGAGAGAGAGAGAGAGAGAGAGAGAGAACTATGTTGGTAGGCCTAGTGAGTGGTACTTAACAGCAGTGCGTGCCAAGAGTTTATCTTCATGTCAGGTTTTGGTCGACGACTTGCAAGGGGAAGTGACTACATACATCTCACCCGCAGCTGGTCACCACCATGTCAAGGGATGATGTTTAAGTACGTTTTGAGTGCTTTTACCTGCTGCGTGGCCATTTAAAATACCGGTCTGATGATTCAGAGGCATCCCCAAGTGTCCTCGAGATGAAACTGTAACCTCTAAATGACCTTCGAAACCCACTATCCCCCCTTCTACGCTTTGGCCACATAACGTCTCTACGGGCAGCGCCTGCTCCTACATGGGCACCCTTCACTCGGTCACTTCATTTGAACCTCTCATTTTCTAGTAGGTTCTGTCATTCTCCTTCCTCCTCATCTTCTTTTTCTGCTTTTTTCTCTAATACACTTCATCTCCTTCTTCTTTTTCTTCTTCTTCTTCTTCTTCTTCTTCTTCTTCTTCTTCTTCTTCTGCTCCTCCTCCATCTCTTTCCCCCTTGAGGCTATTGGGATCACCCACTTGTCCTTCTCTGGTCCTTCTCTGCTGATCACTGGACGTCACGAGCCATCGGAGAAGGCTGACCTTCCGCAGAGGTCCCAGGCTAGGCGGTGACAGTGTGTGGTGGAGGGCCTGAGGCAGAGAGAGGCAGAGGCCACGGTGATAGGTAATAGGTGTTGCCATAGTCCACAAGGCAGCCTAATGGTGCCTTCACTCCTTCTTCCATTAGCCTAAAATAAAGACTGTGGGAGAGGAAGGAAGGAAGGAAGAAATAATACACAATTCTTTCCCAATTAATTTGTCTCCACGGACATGGATGACGTTTGCATGTATGCCCACAGTGCATGTACGGCTTTGGAGGGATATGCTTTTGTCTGTTTGTGTTTGTTTTTTAACAGTTTTTCTCGATCATTGAATCACGTTTCTGAAACTATTGCTCAATTTCTCAAAACTATAAACACAAACCTGAGAAGAGTTAATCATTTTGTCAAAACTACACAAATTCTTCTCAAAACGGATTTTTTCCCCACCAAACAGTAAACACAGCTATCAAATGAATATCTCTTAAAGAGCATAAATTAAACACTGATGTGATCAATTCAAAACACTTCCATCAAAATGCTATTTACATATGTTTTGGCTTTACGGGGCCATTATACATATTCCAATGTATAGAATTTTTTAGAAATAGCTTTCTTTTTTACGTAAAGTTGCAATTAGGTGGTACATATAGTATAAAGACTGTTGCCATATTGTAATACAATACTGTGAATGTATCATATAAATATTGCAGTGACACAATCGTATCAGAATAGGATACAATGCATATTTGTCTATCCAATGAGCTCCGATGGGCTAAACTCACAATCCCAGCTTCCCAGAGTCGTACTGTACACCTATAGTTGTTGCTGCAACATTGTTCTGACAATACACAAATGTTTCCTATTTTGGTAGATTACGGTACAGTAATTGCACGATAAGTAAAAAAGTACAAAAAGGTAAGAAAGCAATTCATTTTTTATACAATACAGTAATACAGTAAAATGTTCAGCTGAACTGACTGCATAAAAAGCTTTTCAAAGGCCAACAAAAAATAAAATTGAAGAATATAAATGAGGTGAAACAGATCTACATGTAAATCAGTATGCATTCCACCTCCAATCCTGATCAGGCCAAAGGACCATATCTACAACACAGTAGAGCTCACCCGAGTCCTCTTTTATTTTCTGGCACACGATAAAGTGTTTTGCCAGTTGAGTTTGAACAGTTGGGAAGTGAGTTAGACTTATTGGTAATTAGTTGTTGCGTTTTGAAGGCCAGTGCGATCCAGGTGAACAAAGTGTGCTAAATGATGAGATTTGTGCTTAGAGTTGAGCAAAAATGTGATTTAGAATTTCTATTTGTGAAAACAGTGGAATTGTGCTTAGAGTTTAGCAGTCTGGAGTCTTGTAGTTGATACATGAGCTTCAAGTTTTCAGAATTGTGTACATAGTTTCATTTTCTGTGTGTATACAATCGAGAAAAACGGTATCTCTTTTAAATGGCTGGACATGCTGTCTGTGCTTCGTGCCGTGAAGGCACAGGGGTTGTGTGAATCTAAAAGAGGACAGTCTCCCACTTGCAGAGTCAATATTTGGACGTAACACGACGACGCCTAACACCTGTGTTATGTGTGCTGCTGTATTACTAGCTAACCACTTGTGTGTCTTGGTAGGTTATTTCCTTGTTTTCCCCATTCACATTAGAAAGCTTCCGGAAATATTCGGAAACGTATCGGAAAGCGGGTTTGATATCCAAGTCAAATGAGATTACAATTTCCCGTGTCAAGCCTTAATACGACTCCCTTTTTAAATGTACGTTTTCATAATGTGCCCTGTTGAGTCAATGTCGGTTTCAATCCATAAATCTCACATCCAATATAGGCCTGCCGGAGTATATGGATGTTAAATCTGGCCTAACATGCATTGGTGCACTCTGCTTCGACCACCTCCTTAGTATAGAAATTACCAATACCATTGTACACGCAGCGCCCCTAATTGAAACCTTACACACAAGTAATCATTTATACATCACCTGCAGATATTTTATTAAAACATCTTGTCTCAATATAATCGGATTGGGTGTTGGGGGTTGCTGGACTCCTATTCCATCTCCGTGCCCTGGCTCGAATCCTGGACACGGTATGACTTTTGCATGGCCGACGCGGCCAGGCCACCGCCTTGTGTTTGTGGTCGGCCATTTTTAAAAAAAGGGATGGACTCCGATCTCTCTCCGGTCCACGTCGTTAGGGCAGCTGCTCCACCGGCCATCAGGGTAATGAGGAGCAGCTTGTGAGACTGTAGGGAAGGGGTTAGGTCACATGTCCAATGTATTGCATGTATTGCGATTAACCAAAACCCTGCTCCAAACCTCACCTTCATTCTCAACCCAACCTCTACCTTAACCTCCACCTTACCCTCCACCTTAGATTGGCCAGAAACATGAGGGAGGGAGGGGGTTGATGTGAGTCTAACCATGTCCTCCAGATATTCCATGTCCCCTCCCCATAAAGAATCCCTATCTCATATACTGGTGGTATCGCCGCCAAACACACTCTCTTTTGGCTGGACTCTCCCACTTGTGAGATTTTGGCTCAATTCGTCGTTGCTGGTAAAACCGAGTTTAGCTTTCAACCTACGGATGTTGATGGAACAAAGTCATCACCTCAAGGACGGATGATTCATTGGAATTGGCATTTGGAGTGGAAACGTTAATTAACAGGTTGTGTGATCACCCAGCACACCGCAGGGACTCACTTAGAATTTACCAAATAGCAGAGAACAAAGGGGAAACTAGGTAATATCATCCCAGAAACTTTTAGTTTTCTTGTCCATATATATCGGAGACTGCTTTGTTTTCCAAAAATTGAACACAGAGTAACTTCTACCAATAACTCTGCAATGCCAAACTTGCTGTATTAATAATGAATCATGGGATGGAGACAAGCAAGGCAATAGCCTATAGTTTGAGACATCTGTATAAAAACATGGAACCAGGAAAAAACAAAGTCATTATCAGAAAACAATGCCACCAACAATGTAACATTGGCCTCTGTCTAGCCGTAATTAGGGGCGATAATTTAACTCAGGAGTGACTGTGGATGAGAAGGGTTATTCGACGGTCATTCCCTGTATATTCTGTTTTGTATTGCTCTCTCGCGCACTGAAATCAATACAGTTCGACCATTATGGCTGACCACAGTCATGTCTGGTTTACCAAAGAATACAAGGATGAGTGATCACCTTTCATATCTGCCCATTGTGTTTTGAGGAATAGTTTACTGTTTTAAGGACCATATGCCCACTACAATCTGTGCCTTGTGCCATGGGTTATTCCAACATTCACAGCAAAAAATAGAAGGTTAAAAACAGATGGACATAGTTTTGAGTTAAATCTGAATGTAGTTTTTGGTTAATATATGTATTTTTATATTTCTCCCTATTCATTGATAATTATATTCCAAGAGTCCCACTCTTAAGAAATTATGATACACTATATTCATTATTGAGACCATAACCATGTTAACATTTTAACAAATCAATATTCCTTAGCTCCCTTCTTCATGTTTCAGACAAGAAATCACTCACACATCTGTTATGTACCATTCATCGAAAGTCTAAATAGACCGCCCCACACAAAAATAAATTGGTCAACCTATCTGCCACGGCCCTCTTCAGAGCCAGCCTCAGTCTTCATGCCAAGGAGCAGAAAATGTTAGAATCTATTGAATCTTGAGATCCTCATGAATTCTGGTCGTGGTACAAACAAGATCAAACTTTGAGTCTGGTTCTGAGAAAAGCAGGCTATTGACTGTGTCAATAGCTGTTGACTCACAACGACATTAACGAAACACCACATCATCATCATCCTCCTAATCCTTAAATTAGAATTTATTGTAGCTAACCAATATCCTGGTTTTACCATTTCATCACCATCTATGTGCCTGACCACGAACTCCGCATGGTGTGTATATGCGTGTCTCATGGCATGGGAGGTTCACCGCTTGGCCTTCACCCTGATGGCCCTTTGTCAGGGTTCCTACTGCTAATAAGACCCCAGGGACCAGCTCTCTCTCTCTCTCTCTCTCTCTCTCTCTCTCTCTCTCTCTCTCTCTCTCTCTCTCTCTCTCTCTCTCTCTCACCCTGGGGGGGGGGGGGGGGGGGGGGGGCACAGCGGGAGCAGATGGGGTCATGCCTTATGGATGACAAACAGAGACAACATCATCATTATACTTAGGATGAGCTATATGTAGGGATCTCTGACAAAACAACACACAAACACGACGACATCAAGTCCCTTTGGCTCACGGGCGCCAGGTATATACCGAGTTCCATCCGTCCACACTGAAGAGAGGAGGCTGGTCATTGGACAGACCAGCATCTGTCAGGTCTGGCCACCAGTCTGCTCCACCAGTCTTCTCCACCACCAGGATAATCCATCAGTCTGCTCCACCAGTCTCATCCACCACCAGTCTGCTCCACCAGTCTTTTCCACCAGTCTGCTCCACCAGTCTCATCCACCACCAGTCTGCTCCACCACCAGTTTGCTCCACCAGTCTGCTCCCCCCTCATGTTTCACCAGTCAATATGTGTCGTCCAGGCTGAATCTAGATCTCATGGGACGTGGAAAAGGGCTGTGGTTTTAATAGAGCACATGCTGTGTCTGCATCACCCAGCGGGGGAGCGAACACACACATGGTGATAATATACTACCCACAGTATATACTACACAATATACCACGGTGATAATATACTACAATCATGGAATCATACTGACACATGTTAGCTCTCCATGCTAAACATGTCCGCTATAGCTATTTTTAAGTTATTTACAGCTTGATATACACGTCTTTAATCGTATTCATAAAGTATACGTGTTCCTCCCTCCATTAAACCCCATCCATCACATTCTCAATTATTTTCATCCCTATCCCAATTTCACTATTTATATTTATTATTTTTTAAACTTCAAAATAAATTCATATCAGGGAACAAACAAACGCATTGGCGTTGTGTTTCATAACCAGCACAGTGCTCCCTAAACACACAGAGGCTGGTTTGATCAGATACCTTCATCTAGATCTAATGGAAAGATCTCTTTGCACTCTGTAGCTACGCCTTGTGTAAACTCCATTAAAACAGCAGCACAAACGTAATAAGTGTTGGGCCTCACTAAGCATAAGCTGAACGGTTCCCCAATCCCTTCCGTATTTTCAACAAAACAAAACCGGCGAGAGGAGACTGAAAGGGAGAGCCATGAAAGAAAAGCGGGCATTGTGGGATCCATCAAAGAAACAATGGGGTCCAGCGGTTTGAATGTGGCTGCCAGTGAACGCAGCAGAATTAGAGAGTGAGGAATCCCCTTTTAGGCAGCGGCCTGTTGAATACCTGCTGCATGAATACCAACTAATGGAGATCAAACTCACGGCGAGTTGGCAGGAAGGGTGGCCGTCTCCAGACCGAGCTGGTGCAGGTAGAAGCCCCCCAACCCCAACCCACCTCACCCGCACCATACTCTTTGAATTCATGATAGGTTTAGAGCGAGCCGGATTGGCTAATGCCGTGCCAGGGCTGAAAGAGCCAAAATGGAGTTGGTTCTGAGTTGCGTGGCAACCTGTGCTTCTGCAGAACCACTGATAAAAACCCATTTGGCTGGGCTGAACGAGCGTGCGCACGCGCGTGTGTGTGTGTGTGTATGTGTGTGTGTGTGTGTGTGTGTGTCTGTCGGGGGGATATGCATTTGGGCAGTTTGGGACTGTTTTATCCCTGTGTGTGTGTGTGTGTGTAGGGGGGGGGGGTATAAGTGTGTGCAGTTGGGGCGTTTGTTGTGTGTGGGGGTTTATGGGTTTATGTGTGTGCATGGATGCGTGTCTGGTATTCCCCGACTGTATCTTAGATATTTCTGGAGAGTTTCACATTGCCCTTGCTGAGCCATCATGGGTACACATACGTGTCCCTGAAAAGTCATTTTTAAACAATGCATTCCCCCTCAGTACCAGAACCAGGAGTCGCACTGTACTGATATTTTTCTGCGAAAGGACAGGGTAGAAAATATGATATTTTAGTATAGTTACGCCATTAAAAAAACGAGAAATGTGCATTTTACTTTCATAATCTTCACTCAGTGAATGTGAAGGATGTTTGGTTAGAAAGTTATGACGTAGAATAAAATATAATAACATGGTTGCTATGGACGCTGAAACCAGCCACTTGCATGCCGTTTAAATCATGGCTATAAAACTAACCGCTGATTATGTTATTTTATGTAACCTTGTTATGATGTTATTTTATTTAACCACTTTAAAAAAAAAAATTGCATGTCATTAGCCCAGACAGAGCAAACAGGACACCGACGCAAAGCTTCGCCCTGAAGGAAAAAATAATTCACCTCATCTCATGTTCTCACGTCTCATTTCTAAAGCCGTTATTGTATTTAATTAATTAAATATTAAAATATATATTATATTTATAAATATAAATATATAATTATTTAGTTATAATATTATTGGTAGACCATCGCTTTTATTCAATTATCGTTATAACAAGATCTGCATCTGACCATTACCCATCCTCTCAATTTTATGAATGAAATTCATATTGACGGTATGGCCCTATATCCCTATTCTCGCAGACCCATCTTGAATTGAATAGACTCGTTGCTTCGAGGAAGTCTGGTGGTCTCTGTATATAATAAATAAATAAATATATATTTATTACACGGATCTTCTCAATGCTGTGGAACGCTCCGTATTGGCCTTCCTGACTTCCGGCGGTGAATTACTTTTTCCTTCAGGGCGAAGATTCGTGTCGGTGTCCTGTTCGCCTTGTTGAGGCGACCTGCTTAAAGTTTATTTTGAAGTTGATAAATAAAATAACATCATTACACGGTTACATAAAATAATATTATCATCAAAGACAATGGTTTTATAGCCATGATTCAAACGGCATGCAAGCTGCTGTTTTTAGCGTCCATAGCAACCATCATAGCAACCATGTAATTATATTTCTGTCGAGACCAGAAATATTCTTCGTCGTAACTATCAAACCAAAGATCCTTCACAATAGAGTACTAAAGTGAAAACGTCACGTTGTCCTGGCAACCGGATTTTCAGGCCTATACAACCGAACGAGAGATGGTTTTTTCCATTGCATCCATGTGTTGTTTCTTTCAAAATGAAAATAAATAAATTTCAAGAGGTGAAAATCACTACCAATGGAAACATGTCGAGGCGTTTGTCAAAAATACTAGTCAAAGCAAATTGTATTTATTTTTATTTTAAAATAGTTATTTCTAAGGCTATATAAAGGGTCA
Organism: Gadus macrocephalus; assembly: GCF_031168955.1. NCBI lineage: Eukaryota > Metazoa > Chordata > Actinopteri > Gadiformes > Gadidae > Gadus > Gadus macrocephalus. The sequence continues at coordinate 14,280,081 of NC_082385.1, forward strand.
TTTTAGTGCTTTGTTGCAGACTTACGATAGTTGTTAAGTTACGTTAGATGCAGTTTATATTATCTTTAAAGAGCACCTATTATGCTTTTTCGACTTTTATGACCTATAAACGCTGATTTATAGTCATGTTTAACTATAGGCACCGCCCACCTACTTACCTGCTCAATTTTCATTTCACTTCAAATGAAGAACGATGGTTTGGTAGGACCTGGCTAATGTTTAACCATACTAAAGTGTCAAATAATGCACTAGGGACCATGGACATATTATAGAAAGGACAGCGGACTACAAAATGGCGCCCCATTCATTCCTATTGAAAGTGCTCAATGGCGCAGGGGAACATCAAGGAGCGATTTGCTTCCGCATCATGGGAGCCTAGCCACGCCCTAGTTCATGACGTACCGGATGCAGAAATATAGAACGCATGTGTGCCCATCCCCCCACTCCGGTTCAACAACAATATAAAATGATACCGTAATGCACCTTTTCTTTGTCTTTGGATCTTTTGAATAAATGGAATAATACATGATGAATCGCAAGCAGAGGACCATGAGAGTTATTGAGCAGCAGATGAACCAGTCCAAAAATCGGACACGTTAACGGAGCACTGAACTAGGCCCTCACGGATGCCATTTGTTTCACTACGACTCCTTTCAGCTGCACACCCCTCTTCCCCAGCGAGATACATTTTTTTAGTACACAGTATAAAGATAATTATGAACCTTTGGTTGATATCCACACATTTTTTGCGGAGACACATTCCTGCTCCCCACTTGTATTGGAGTGAACGAGGATATCTACTTCCGGGCCCCGTGATTTGAGGGACCCGTCCACAGCCCACTAAACCGACTGCAATACCAGGCTTGGCCTCTGAGCACTGGTGGATTCCGGAAATATGCACCAGTCCTGGGGGCCTGCCATGGACATAATAAAGGATGGACCACAGACTGGAAAATGGCCGCCCATTCATTCCTATACAAACTGCTCCGTGGCGCAGGGTAACATACAGGAGCGATTTGCTTCCGCGTTATGGGGCCAAGACACGTGGCCTAGTCCGTGACGTACCGGATGCAGAAATATAGAACGCATGCGTGCCCATCCTCCCACTCCGGTCCAACAACAATATAAAATGATACCGTAATGCACCTGTTCTTTGTCTTTGGATCTTTTGAATAAATGGATTAATACATGATGAATCAGAATGATCGTAAGCAGAGGACCGTGAGAGTTATTGAGCAGCAGATGAACCAGTCCAAAAATCGGACACGTTAACGGAGCACTGAACTAGGCCCTCTCGGATGCCATTTGTTTCACTACGACTCCTTTCAGCTGCACACCCCTCTTCCCCAGCGAGATAACGGCTAATAAAACGCTTGAGGTGGCGTTTTGAAAAGAAAAAACTTACATTTTTTAGGACATGGCATGAAGGTAATTATGAGCCTTTGATTGATATCCAGACATTTTTTGCGGAGACACATTCCTGTTCCCCACTTGTATTGGAGTGAACGGAGATATCTACTTCTGGGTCCCATGATTTGAGGGACCCGTCCACAGCCCGCTTAAACAGCTGCAATACCAGGCTTGGCCGCTGAGCACTGGTGGATTGCGGAAGTATGCAGTGTTCCTGGGGGCTTGGGGGCCTGCTAGGGACGCGGGTGCAATTCACTTTTTAGATCACACGTAGATTTATCTATGTAGAACAATCCGGATTTTCAATGTATGGTAATGCTGCAACATGCTTTTCCGGAAGGTAACCAATCACAACGGAGTCGGGTTGGCAGGAGGGGGGCAAGGGGGCGGAGAAGGACTAAGCTGGGTGTTGACAGAGAATGCTGAAAGCGCCCAGATGAGAGGAAGAGTATCCCGAAAATCTACATCGTTTTTTGTGCTGTGATTCGTGTCAGGTTGCTCTATAGGAGTCATTAATAAGAAATTAAGACCAGAAAAGTAGTATAACAGGAGATCTTTAATCTTTCCTTCATTTTGCTACGGTAGAGCAATGTTCAACATTCATAAGACGTTCAACTGTCACTGGAAAATGGAAGCTTGTGACTCTCCCTTCTTAGCTTCCATTTTTCAAACAGAAGTGAAGCAACATAATGAAAGACTGAAAGAATACAGAGGAAGAGAGAAATCAGTTATATAACAGATGATACATTATATGACAAAATAAGACGGTAGATGGTAGAATGCTTTTTAATAAGGGCCACAAAGTTTAAATCTGCGTCTGGGATGACACCTCGTGTGTTTGCCTGGGGGGTTATGTTGTGTGATAGTACTAGCAGGGGGTTCCTAAATGTCTTCTGTTCTTCGTGCACAAAGACTGCTGCTTGTTTCTTTTCTCCTGCGAGGGATTCTCTATTCTGCCAACGCTCAAAACGTCAACATGAGAACTCCAATTACTGTTCCTCAACTTGTAATATGTGTATAATGTTTCAATAATTCCAGTATGATTGGCAATTTGATGGACATTTCCATAAACATTCTGATGACCTCATCATGATGATCTTTTACGATTCTCAAACACATTAAACACGGACGTGTCCTGGAGGTTTTTGTAACTTTTGTCTTTTGTGCTTCTCAAAGCTCAGTTGAAGGGCGCTGTTTTGGTAGCTCAGGCGTACCATCTCTGTGATCACAATAGTGCAAGTGCAAGGGCTTTCCACTCTGTCATTGGGCCATCGGCTCAATCAGCATTGGGTTACCTGATTCGGTGATGGTGACTCGACTGATTTTAAATGACAATCTTTGGAGATCTCTCCCACTTTCAAAGGCCCTTGTCCGGCAGCTATCCATAGCTATCCAAAACTAGATCTACTAAAAGTTGAATAGAAGTTTTTGGATTGCTTGGGTACTGCTGCAATGACGTGTGGGCATGAGGGGTAAAAAGGGGCCAAATATATTTGATTCCAAGGCACTCTAAAGCTTCAATCTCAGTCAGTTGAATGAGAAAAAAACACCTGCTCTGCTATGAATAGTGGGCTTGGGTTTCCTCCGCATCGAAACGTTACTAAATCACAAACTGATTGCTTTTCACCTGTCTGATTGCTACCTGGACGCAGAGAAGATAAAAGCCAAGCTGTGGGTGCGGGTGTGGGTGTGTGTGCCTGGGTTGGCGTGGTTGTGGTGCGTTGTGGGTGTGTGTATGGGGAAGAAAAGTCCTCCTTTAGTTAAAGGCTGTCATGGGGTGGGTGCGTGGCGGGGCTGGTAGTGGTACATGTACTTATTCCTTCTATTTAGGAAGAGCGGCCTCACACACGCACACACCTCAAATGCCCTTGATCATCATGTCAGTGTTTTTAGAACTGTCAGAATAAAAACATTTTCTTTTTTGGGGGATTCGAGGAGCTCTAAATGCATGAACTCCCTCCAGCATCGCGTTAAAGCGTGCAGTAGACTCCTCTACTTTCTACACTGTGGCCCACTGAATCATTTCACTGAATGTAGTGGAATGGTTCAAATATATACTGTTTTTATAACTCATACATTTATTGTTTCACTTGTTAAACACACAAATATCAATAGAAAGCAAATGGCTCTCAATGAAAACATCTATACATTTATATTGTTTACAAACTGGTAGGAAACAGCAGCGGCCCCCGGCTATTGGAATGTGGTTGATCTGCTGATCAGTTACATGTGTTGAGCGTTGTGCCTCCATAAGCACCACTCATTAACGGGGGATATGAGATGTGTTCCTGTTCCAATTAACCGCCCCTGTTTTCAAATATGCCTTCCAAAAACATGGAATTCTATGGGAAATGCCTAAATCAGAAATTGACATGCACTCACACACACACACACAGACACACACAAACACACATAAATACACACAAACACATAAATGCACACACATGAATTAACCCATCCACATAGATTGTGGCAACCCGGCCTGGGCCAATTAAGGATATTCAGAGCACCTGAGGAACAAGTGGAGAAGCAGGGCTTAAATAGCCCGCTTCTCCACTCATTCGGGGCTCACCCAGCCCGGGAGCTCCTGCAAGGGGAGACCGGTCCTCGTGGGTGACGGGTTTCCACCCACGAAGAAGGGGACCGTTGATTCCTCCCGAGGTTTAAGTTTTTTGTGTTTGGAGAGACTTTTATGTTCGGAAATAAACTAACTAACTAATAAATAAACTTTTTTTGGCTTTTGCGCAACGCAATTGTGTCCTGTTTGGGAGGAGTTGGTGGACTCAACGTGGCGGGTTGCCACATATGGTGGAGCATGCGGGCAACTCGACCGAGCTACGGGCCATTTTGGGTGGGAACGCCCACCTCAAGCCACCCCCAAACCAGACCATCACGCAGCCGGAGCCGACGCAGCAGAGACGATGCCGCCAGAGACGATGCCGCCAGAGACGACGCCGCCAGAGACGACGCCGCCCGAGACGATGCGGCCCGAGACGAGGCCGCGGGAGACGAGGCCGCGGGAGACGAGGCCGCGGGAGACGAGGTCGCGGGAGACGAGGCCGCAAAACGAGCCACGCCGGCAGCAGAAGCAGCCATGCTGCGCACCGGGCCGCCGCCCCTCCGAAAGGCCACCCGAGGCTTCAGCAAAGGGTGGAGGAGTGTGGCAACCTGGCCCAGGCCAATTAAGGATATTGAGAGCACCTGAAGAACAAGTGGAGAAGCAGGGCTTAAATAGCCCGCTTCTCCACTCATTCAGGGCTCTCCCAGCCCTGGAGCTCCTGCAAGGAGAGACCGGTCCTCGTGGGTGACGGGTTTCCACCCACGAAGAAGGGGACCGTTGATTCCTCCCGAGGTTTAAGTTATTTGTGTTTTGAGAGACTTTTATGTTCTGTAAATTAAACATGCCTTTTTGTGGCTTTATCGAACGAAATGGTGTCCTGTTTGGGAGGAGTTGGTGCGCTCAACGTGGCGGGTTGCCACAAGATACAGACACATCCACACACATAAATACACACATCCAAATAGATACACACAAACACGCCTAAATACACACAGATCCACACACATGAATACACACACACACACACATACACAAACATAAATACAACCACACACACACACACACACACACACACACACACACACACACACTCAATCAGAACTCGACCCTGGGGGTGCCCTGATAGTGGACCTTTGTCCCGACGCTCCGATGGGTTTCCTGTTGATTTCTTAGTGTTTGAACTTTCCCAGAGCACCGTGGGTAAACAAAGCCCTTGCATGTGCACACAATAGGCCTGCTTTTTTGTGGGGCCCGCCACACACCAGCAGATGAATCACTTTATATGGCTTCTGGTGCGTCTGAGTGTCAACTCTGCGTTATATTACTCTAATGCAGCACATGATGAAAATCTTCCTTCAATTGAGTATCACTCTTTGCAGTGATTGCAGTGGTGTGGAATTACCATCCCGCCAATAACTCAAAAGATAAAGGGGGCATTAGTATGCTGAGTGTAAGTCGATAGGATAAGGTGCGGGCGATCAATAAGGAGTTAAACAGGGCTAAGCACGGTGTAAATGCAGGAAAGATGTATATGTATCAGGTGATAATGTAAAATAAATTAAAACACGCACAGATTGTATGAATGTTTTACGTTGCTTTCCTCTCAAGTATTTTAACGGGGTGGAATGGGCTAAATAAAATATGTGTCGGCCCTCTCTGAGAGTTGAGGGCGGTGGCCTTGCAGCAGGCGAAGGAGAGCCAGAGACTGGGAGGTTGGAGTGAGAGGCTTTTACCATCCGTCTCCCCGATCCACACACACATCATCATTCCACCGGCGTGACCCACCTGCTAGTTGGTGCCAATAAAACGTGGTTTGAAGCCTACATGCACAGTGCACACATGCACGCACACGCACACTCTAAAACCCCCCAACAATAATATCTTATTCAGGCAATATTATAAACAATTGATTGTTTTTCACAGCTGATTATGTGAATTCCTTGATTTTATTTAGCAGCCTATTATATTTAATATGTATTATTTAATGTTTTATTTTTCTTGGTGGCCCTGTCCATGACCAAGCGTTGTGACGGGTCCCCCGTTGATCTGGTGGGGGTAATGCTCCCTGCTTCCTGCAGGGGGGCTGCAGGTCCCCGCGGTTAACCCCCCTCAGCCCTCAACAAGATGGGCCCCGCGTTGGTTTAAGCTGATGCCAGCGCTGTGGGGGTGGCTGGTGGTCGGTTGCTCCCCTCTGTTTTACTGGCTGTATCCTCTGCTGCCCTAGCAAGGGGGGGGGGAAATGAGAGAGAGAGAGAGAGAGAGAGAGAGAGAGAGAGAGAGAGAGAGAGAGAGAGAGAGAGAGAGAGAGAGAGAGAGAGAGAGGGGGAGGGGGAGAGAGAACTATAATAACTATAAATAAAAGAATGATAACATCTATATTCATATGCACCACAGCATTCTCAAATACTTGATCCTGATTGGCCAACAACATTCCAGCGGTGTGCATTTGAATGACATTTTTCAGTAACGGGAAAAACTCTGCCTTTAAGCAGTCAATGCACTACAAATACAATATTAAACATAACGGTCCAATACAAAAATTAGCCTCATGTTTCCTTGACATATGCTCAAAGTGCCGCAGAATACTATTTCCTCTGATTAAGTCGTAACCCAATAACGCTATAGAGGAAAGTAGCTAATATGGTGGGCTGTAGCTGGGATAGTGTAAAGCTCTCCACGGGATCCCGTTATCAGTAAGTAACGTACTTTGGTGGTGATAAGCCACCTCAGCTTGGTCTCAGCCTCATCACCCCACCCAGCGTGTTAGGTTCCAATAACAGTGTTTTAGTCCCTACAAAATTCATAAGTCAGGAGAACGAAATGCCCAGGCACAGCTCTCTCAAGTCCTGTCCTATACATCCTTTATGCTCTAATCAAAGCTCAGGTCTGTGCAGAGATTAAAGTTTACATGTTGTTCACATCAGTCCTTGTTTCTAGCTGTTCATCTCAATATTGTAGGTGTAATTAATTGTTTTAACTCTCAATTCATAACCTCGAAAATGATGACTAAATATACCTAACGTTAAATTGGGCTCATTCCCTCGCATCAAATATATAAATGATTAAAAACCTAAAAATCCTTAACGTGTTCCAGTTTTGAGTCCCACCGAATAAAACCTTTCCTAGACCAAAGCATGGACAGAGCAGGTCCCAATGAGAGCTGCACTGCAACGATCTGCACCTGTCTGTGTAATTGGGACAGGTCAGAAGCAGATGACTACATTCCCCACGGGTCAACAGAATGCGTTCTTACTTAGAAATATCAAAAACAAAGGCATAACAAGCTGTCCTTTTATGTGGGCAAATTGATGGAGTCGAAAGAATGCTCATTCAGTTTTCGGTGTTGCGTGTTTATAGGTTATCTTCTTCAGAGCAACAAAGACAACACTTAAAAAGCAATTTCAGTTATGTTTATTTTTAATTCATCTGGTTTGTGCATTCTTTGATTTGGCAAAGTGTAAGCAGTGAACTTCCTTTTACGTTAATGAAAGATCTGTAGCTCTCAAGGTTAGAAACGAATGGAGTTCACAGACTCTGTTTGTTAATACAGACATACAATCATAATGCATCCAATTCTTGGTTTGCAACCGCGTGATCAAAATGACGTAAAAAGTGCTTACGTCACGACGGCGGCCATCTTGGTAGGAAAACAAAAGCGAAAACACAGGCGTCTTCTAGCAGTGAACACAATAGTGCGATACAAATGTCTGAATATTTCTCAAATTTAAGCGGTCCCGCCAGGGGAAGATACCAGCAGAAAGTTAACCTGTTAGGTTTCGATCCCTACAAGCTGAAAAAGTCAAATTTTAGCGAGGATCAGGCCCTTTTAACGAGCATAGATTACGGGTTAAGGGTTTCCTTGTAAAAACAAACTTAGAACTACAGGCGCAAAAACTCTTGCAAAGAACCTCTCACAAATTGATTGAGCCCCAAAACTTACCAGTTATGAAGTGATTGCCACAAATACGAGTGTTGGCGAGATTTATTTGTGCCATGTCGCCCCGGTAGATGTTCGAAATCCAAGTCGCTCCTCGGTCAACTCACACGTCCGCTCACCTTGAGTTGTGATCACTTTTGGAATCCTAAAAAAATGCAATTCCCATTCTCCCGTATGAAATTATTCGCACAACCGTGCACCGCACAACTGGTAGGCATTATCAGCCAAACAAAAGAATATAATAGCGAAACAATTGAGGTTAGATATGCGCTTTGCGATTGAATGACCTCCACTCTAATGTGACTGAAACAAGTGTAGCGGGGCGCAATGTTGTGATTGCTTTCCTACCAAGATGGCCGACTTCCGGTTTGGTTACGAATTTTAATTAGCTGTTAATTAATAGGAAATCAACAGCTGCATAAAAACAACCCCTCTTATAGTCATGATCCTGGCCACAGTTTAACATACTATAATGACTCATATGGATACAATTATCTTTTTAAATATGAATTATGATACATTTTAAAAGTGAACGTAATAATGTGTTTCTTAATCCTTGATGATGTGAATGATGCTGTGGCTTCATAAGGTACACTTCTTCATTTTGGTTGTTATGTCAGCAAAATTCAGACTTCTAAAATATGTTTGGCCTCAGTAGATCACTCCTGTCATTCTTTGCTTCGTTCTATGACGACTTATGAAGACCTTTAACTCGCAGACTTCAATAGCTAAAGTTTAGTTCGCAGACAACACAAGCCAACCGCCTTCAAAGAAGCGCCACTACGTCTGATGAAACACACAGCATGTTCAACGGCAGAGTGCCACACAAACCTCCTTTTTGTTCGCCCTTTTAAAGCAGCGAACTAAAGGGAGACATTTGAAAGGCGACTTGTGTTTTGACTACACTCGTTAAACACAGGAGACCTCTTTGGTTCCCATGCAAAGCGTGTTGTTTTCTGCTCGAGATGAGGAGGGATTCAGAGTTGCCGGGTTAAGACAGAAACAGATAATTGGTCTCGGTGGAGGTGAAGTGTCATCTGAACTTGGTTCAGGAGCCTTTCTGCTTGTTGTCTTCGCCACACTTGCCTCTGGCTGGGTTGCAGCTCGCCCGGCTTCAAATTCCCAGGGGGCGGAACTCCATTCGTTTCTAACCATCGCTCTGGCGCAAGACCACCAAACCCACCCAGACTCCCTGGCCCCACCTGACACCACCAGCTCTGTGCCCCCCTGCCAAGCCAGCGGTGCCACAACATTTGCCACACTACATTCTCTGCCCCGGGCCATGGTTCTTCCTCCTCCTCCCCTTTCTCCTCTCTCACCCCATCTCCTCCCCTTCACCCCTACATCGCACCCAACCCCCTCCTACACTTCACCTCACCCCAACCCCCCCCCCCCCCCCCCCCCCCCAACCATCTCTCACCCCCTCCTCCCCTTCAACACTCCCCCCTGCTCCCCTTCACAACCCACCTCCCCCCGCATCCTCAATGAGTCATCATCATCATCACCAGGCTGTCTGATGCCAGGGTGCTAGAATGTAAAGAAAAGCGTTTTCAGGCCCTGTTCTTTGGGGCTGTTCCAGAGCCCAGGGCGATGCAGACAGACGTCTGGATCTGGGTGGTTTCCTCCCATCCGTCGTACTTCGGTCATGGTCCGGTCCTGACAATCTTGCTCCCAGTTGGTAGTGGATTTTTATAATATAAGAGTTCAAGGCATGTGAATCTGAATCAACAATAATAATTGAACAAATACCCTAATTATTGCCATAGTTCTGTTTTGTCCTCTTTTGCTTTCTTTATAGCACACATCATTTACTTCAAACCTCATAGAATTGGCACAGCTCTACTATTCGGTTCTTTGGAAAAAAGGAATGTTTATCACTTGAAATCTTTCCACTTTTTCAATTGAAATCTTGTGATGACAAACAGAATTTAACGTTGCCAAATTTCATTACTTCCTACATTGCTGTAATTCGTATTGTACACTGTGGAAGTCGTGCTTCTGAGAGATATAATTGTCCAAGGGTTGGGTGTGTAATGAGTGTCATCCATCTGCCCCATTGGTCCTGTTTACACCAGCGTTCTGAATCTCTGGTCTGCAGTCCACAGAGCAGAATATTGCCGTCCAAAGCAATTGTCTGAAGAACTCATTCTGAATATCCGTACAGCATATAGCGACGCATCTATGTAGCATATTTCCAACAAACGGTATATGATCTCTAGAAAGACGGCGGTGTATGTGTGTGTTGATCTGTCTGTTTATCTTTAGAATTATGTTTCACTACCGTATAGTTTGAAAGAATGTCTCTGCCATGGATATAGCGCACCCGGAGAAATCCACAGTACATTTTACTGAGCTCGCCATACACTGTTACAGATTATCATGCTTTTTGCTTGGTATTCTTTATTCTTATCATTACATTATTTCCATTTAGTATGAGGACATAATACAATATTCTAAAGCCGTAAAAATATAAAATATAATGCAAGAATCCAAACCTATGACAGTCATCGCTTTTTGGGGTTTTAAACCGTCTAAAATGGGTTTAAAACCCTTTAAGAGAAGCGTGATGAGTTTCTTAAATACAAAATACAACTATACTTTGCAGTGTAGCCACAAAAGGGTTCGACAAAGTAAGTCCTTCAGACCTGACGAGAGAGACAGAAAATCGGCAGGTAGTCAATTAAACGGGGAGAGAGAGAGAGAGAGAGAGAGAGAGAGAGAGAGAGAGAGAGAGAGAGAGAGAGAGAGAGAGAGAGAGAGAGAGAGAGAGAGAGAGAGAGAGAGAGAGAGAGAGAGAGAGAGAGCACCCCCCTGGGGTCTTATAGCAGTATGAACACTGACATAGGGCAATCAGGCTGTTGGTCGAGTGTTGAACCCTCAATTCAACGCTAATTTACACTTTCTGTTAAGCATTACCATTAGAGGTAATGCTAATTTAATTATAAATAAAATGCACCAAGAAGCCGCACATATGCCGCTTTTCCACTGCATGGTACCAGCTCGACACGACTCGACTCGACTCGACTCAGCTCGCATTTTTTGCGTTTCCACCGCGAAAACATGGTATCTGGTACCTGAAGTGGCTGCTTTTTCTAGTACCCGCCTCGCTCTAGGTTCCAAGCGAGCTGAGCCGATGCTAAAAGGTGACGTCGGCAGACGGCCGGCCACTGATTGGCCAGAGAGTGTGACGAAGTCACGAGAGCGACATGGCAACCATGCTGGTAACAGCCATAGCAGCGCCGCAGCCAACATATTCCACTTCTTCAACTTCTTCAACATGCCAGCTAATAATACGAACACGAATACCATCGCATCGATGTCCTCCATTGTTGTTATGTGGGTTCTGTCCATGTGTGGGTTGCGTAGGTGTTGTTTGCGTCGCGTACAAAAATACGTCACGGCCCTTTCGCGCAGCCGACCCCGCCCACGTCCAGGAGGTACTATTGGCGGTGGAAAAGGACCCGTGCTGCTACCGTGTCGTGTCGTGTCGCGTCGAGTCGTGTCGAGTCGAGCTACATGTGCGGTGGAAAAGCGGCAATAGTCTCAGAGACAAGGGCTGTAGGCCTCTCTAGATGACATCATGACAGAGTGTAAAAAACAGTTAATTGGAAGGAAATGGCAGTCAGTCGCGTAGGTGGTAACGTGTGCGCAAAAGGCTAAGGATCAGCGTGTGCCAAAATAAAATGTGCTGATTCTTCCCAAGCACCGTCAAAATGATTGACGCTGCTTTTTATACATTTCTAAAATATGCATACAATTCTTTCTTTCAAATAAAGGAATGTGAATATGTAATAATGGCCAATGTTTGAGAGTCAGCAGGAAATCAGTATTTGTGATGGACGTTCACTCTCAATATGTGTTTCTTTAGATTATTAGCTGATTGGATGCAGCAGTGCGTCAGTTCCATTTGAAATCAGAGAACAACAATGGCATCCTTCAGAACCCATTCTCTTACACTGCTTGGTCTACTTCTACTGAAAAAAAACGTTGTTATAGCAGAGCAATTATCGTGCAATTTCTCCATCTCATTGGTCCTTCTACAGGCAAGTCATGTCCATTCAGTTTAAAGTTTAGACCACTTACCCACTCTGAAGAAAGAAAACAGCAATGGTCTCAACATTTACTTTGAGATCTAATGTGTGCACACTTTAAGATGCCGTTTAGGAGTAGGTTAGCCCCATTGTGTTGCAAACAGTGAGTCAAACAGTCGAGCCAATGCAAACCTTTCTGTCGAAGGTAAGCATCTTTTTTAATACCAACTTCTTTCTAGCGTCACAACAGGCTTCTGAAGATACGTTACAAATCCAAATTGTTGTCCTTATGCCGCCCGGGCAGGGTAGTCCTTTTATCTGGGGAGAAACAAACATTTAAATCCATAAAATGTCCATGTCTTTCATTGTTTTGGTCAAAGTCTGACTTCAAACATGGTTGGCTTGTCCCTTGAATTCAATCGCTGCACTGTGATTGGTTGGTGGCATCCATCTTACCTGCCAATCAAAGGTGCATGACATGCGACCCTTCTCAATGGTGGAGAAACATCGGGAGAGAGCATCTGCCCTGCCCTCTGTCACACCCACTTGTTTTGTCATTAAGTCACAGGGCAGGGCAGCTTTTGAAAGGGCTTGTAATGGCTAATCACTCTCCCACTTGGAGGTAAAGGGCTCTCAAAAAGATCATTTGGTTTTCAACCTTTGGGGTAGTTACTATTGTAATCGCTTTTTTTGCTTTAATAAAATCAAGCTAGGTCAGCCCCCAGTTGTTCTCTCCCCCGCCTGTGGGCTCAAGCAGCATTATCATGCCACCGCTAGAAACATAAGTGTGTGTGTGTGTGTGTGTGTGTGTGTGTGTGTGTGTGTGTGTGTATGTGTGTGACACACGTTTTTAAGGGTTCTGTGTTTACTGAATGAAGTGGTTATTGTACTTCAATTCCCCGTGGGACTTGTCAATTTACAAAGTAATGTGGCTTTAACTTCACACTCCTGTACGACCCTTCTTACTTAGGCCTGATCCCTACGTGTGTTTACGTGTTTGAGTGTGTTTGTGTGTGTGTGTGTGTGTGTGTGTGTGTGTGTGTGTGTGCGTTGGTGTGGTGATTCATATCCCTACAAGGCCATAGTGGTCCGTGGTTACACCCATGTTCACAGAGTGATGAAGGATGCAGATTGGTGCTCTTGAATTAGAGATAGCAAGTGAATAGGATTCCAAACATGCAAAACACAGAAACAAAAACAGATCCCAAATGTTGTGTAAGAATTGTACTTGGAAACCATGAGTCAGCTTGTGGGCCTCAACTTCTCTTTTTTTTATGCTGTAAATCCAAAAATAGTTTGAGACTCAGGCAGACTTGAATGGTTGCCCAAAGTTTTACTCATTGTTTGATTATTTTATCAGTTTTAAAATCAGCATCTTCACACCAGAATGAAACATGGCTAAAACCTGAACCCTCTATTGTTGACCGTATATTCCTAATGCTCCACCTGTGTTCCCCTTAGGAACGACACACACTGTAGCCCAAGACGTATGAGTACACCTTACTGGAAATTACTCCTCTAGTGCCACACACACACACACACACACCCACACACACACACACACACACACACACACACACACACACACACACACACACACACACACACACACACACACACACACACACACACACACACACACACACACACACACACACAAATAAACGAGTATGACTTCAGAGGTGTGTGATTGTGTGGGACCAGACATACTAAGGATGGCTCCAAGGTGCCATAAGATGGGCCTCAGATTTGAAGTGGCTCCTACTCCCTGTCGGACACCCAGCTAAAGGGCCCGCTCCCTGCGTGAAGGGCCCACTTTAGCACGCACGGCTCGGCTAATGCAGGCCCGGTTCACAATGGGGACTTATTCAAGAATCACACTGGATCCAAATGAAATCATCTCATCCGAAAAGACTTGTGTTCTTTGTGGTGCTGATTAACATTTACTAATCCATCCACCTCACGCATCCAACCCTTTGTTGTTTGGGAGTTATCTTGCTAAAAGATGCCAACAGGTAGGTTAAATGCTGAATGGACTGCATTTTATAGCACTTTTCTAACAAGTTGCCACACAAAGCGCTATACAATATAACGTAACGTTCACCCGTTCATGCACACATTCACAAACCGACAGTGAAGTCAACCATGCAAGGCGACAGGCAGCTCGTCGGGAGCAGTTAGGGACACCTTGACCCCTTCCGGTAACCAGCAAACCCCCTCCACCTCCTGAGCCAGATGCTGGTTGTGTGGACACTGGGGGATCGAACCGTGATCCCTTTGCCTGGGAGTTGAACACCCTTAACTGCGGGTCAGACCACCCTCTGCGGCGCTACGTTTGTTTCACCACACACACGCGGTAGACAAGTGGCAACCGCTTTATTTACCCGGGCCCTGCACCGGATGGAACGCGCAGCCGTTAACGATTTGCAATACACCTCAATTATGGTATGGCAAATATAAAACAGCATAGGCCTATCCCCTAACGAAACCATCCCCAACAGCTTGTTAAAAGTAAGCCACCATAATGGGCTCCCTGCGACACACTTGCAGTTTTCTCGATTGTGTACACACAAAAAATGTACACACTGTTTTCACATTTTTGCTTAACTCTAAGCACAAATCTCATAATTTACCACTCTTGGTTCACCTGGATGACACTGGCCTTCAAAACGCAACAACTAATTACCAATAAGTCTAACACACTTCAATCGTGTGTCAGAGCACAAAAGAGGACTCTGTGAGCTCTACTTTGTTGTAGATATGGTCCTTTGACCTGATCACGATTGGAGGTGGGATACATACTGATTTACTTGTTGATCTGTTTCACCTCATTTATATTCTCATTTTTTGTTGGCCTACGAAAAGCTTTTTATGCAGTCAGTTCAGCTGAACATTTTACTGCATTACAGTAAAAAATAATAATTGCTTCGTCACCTTTTTGTACTTGTACTTGCACTGATTTCATCATTACATCCCCCAAAAGACACTCTAAACATTTTCTTACTGTAGTGTTTTTGATTTTACTTATCGGTGCAATTATTGTACTGTGATTTACCAAAATAGGTTGCATTGGTGTATTGTCAGAACAATGTTGCAGCATCCACTATAGGTGTACAGTATGACTCTGGGAAGCTGGGATTGTGAGTTTAGCCTATTGGAGCTCATTGGATAGACAAATATGCATTGTATCCTATTCTGACATGATTGTGTCAATGCAATATTTATATGATATATTCACAGTATTGTATATCAATATGGTAACAGTCTTTATACTATATGTACCACCTAATTGCAACTTTACGTAAAAAAGAAAGCTATTTCTAAACAATTCTATACATTGGAATATGTATCATGGCCCCATAAAGCCAAAACATGTGTAAATAGTATTTTGATGGAAGTGTTTTGAATTTATGCTCTCTAAGAGATATTCATTTGATAGCTGTGTTTACTGTTTGGTGGGAAAAATCTTTTTTGAGAAGAATTTGTATAGTTTTGACAAAATGATTAACTCTACTCTGGTTTATGTTTAGAGTTTTGAGAAATTGAGCTATAGTTTCAGAAAACGTGTTTAAACGATTGACAAAAACTTTAACTGGTGGTCGCGGCAGCCTGATGTCATCACTGTTCTCCCTGTAATTGGTCTAAGGAAATAGCCGTGATAACGAGTGTTGTCCCAGCACTGTCTGTGGCGCTCAGGCGAGGTGGGAGGAGGTGAATGCGTGTTTTACTTATATTCTCATCTCTACTTTCAATATTATTATTAAGAGTGTTGTGTTTCTGCAAGCTACTGGAAATTCAACTTCCTTGAGGGAGTCATCCCAAAAGGATCAATAAAGCCAAGTCTAAGTCTAAGTCTATAAGAAACTGTTATTTGTAATTCCCTGCAGGGAATTACAAATAACTCTTTCAAGTCCCACTCCTATTAATTGCAAATTGCCCTTGCTCAATGTGTTTGCTAAGTGGTTGAGGGTTTGAGAGCTTGAACTAAGCAAAGCTCTCTGAGTGTATACGGCGTGGATCCGGCCTTGGCGAGCCGTCGGTGAGGAGAATGTCGTGATCCACACACACGGTGAACATGCCATGCTCAACCCTGCCCCGAAACAGTGTGCGGACACACGTGAAAGACGGGCGCCTCTCACTGCCGTCCCCCGGTGCCACAAAAGGTGCTGGTTTGGCACATGATCCCTGTGCCGCCGTGTGCCGGATCCACATCTCCTCCCTAACACGTGTCTGCATCCAGGGATCGCCATCCGTCAGGATGGCGATCCCTGGAACACCGGTAATTGAGCTCAGCCGTGTGTCCTCCGCTCGCATGGCAGAGAGTCACGGGAATGCCCCGGCCTGACAGCAATCACTTGCAGACACTGTTGTCATGGCGATGAAATTGGATGTACGGGGGCGTGGGGGGTAGAGGATAACATTGAGAGCAAGTAATGATCTGCTCTCAATGTTAGCATGTGGAAGAAGGCTGTGAACGGATGACAGCGGGGTATTCAATTCTTACCCGGGTTGGTGAAGTGCAATCAGGGCGCTGATGTTGATTGGTTTACACGTGTGTTGACATGCTTTAAGTGGCGCCGCCGCGACAGCAGAAGCCATTAGAGTTTTCTTGTGTAATATGCACCGCTCGCTAATGATTTAATACGTGTAAAGTTAACACAAGGTTGTTTTAATTCGACGGTGTGTGTCATGGCTGTGACATGTATATATGCTTTTACCACACGCTGGGTTTGATGTCCAGCCTGACCCTGACCGAACAGCAGGGGGTCGCTGAGGCCGGTGCAACATTTATGACAAGTGCTGATACAGCTACAACAAGAAGATTGTTGCAAAAAATAATGCAGAAGACGCATCACGGATATATATATATTGTGAAGGACGCATGGATTATCAGAACAGGATGGAAGCCATAAATAAAATATGTATGTAAAATATAAGCATATGTAATACGTTAACGATTATATAATGCATTAAAGCCATGACTATAATGCCTTATATTAATGCCTTATATAAGATATTAAAGCCATGGCTTTAATGCCTTACATAAGCATTAACGTTTTGCATACTTTGTAACGTGTTAAAGAGGATCTCTTTCAGGGCAGATTTTGTATTTGTTGCTTACTATAGGCACCTTCTTTTTGTAAAAATCATCGTAAACATGTTATTGGTCACAATGGATATTATGAGGAAAACTTCAACAATCATATCAAACTGACGTAAAGCTAAATTACCCGTAGGGGGCTGAATTTGACCTGAAAAGGATATATCTAAAAATGCAGTGATACAACTTCACGTTAACAACACACAGTAAATGGAAAACCCTCTGTAGGTCCATACTTAACATGTCTTATCATGTGTATCCCCATACTGTCGACATTTTAGGGCTGCTGCATTTATGTTGTCCATTATGTCATTTCAAAGCACAAAAGAGCAAAGGAAAATCACAGGCATGTTGTTAAAATCTCCTATTGCTCTGGGTTTACAAGCAGAAGAGATTCATGAATAAATGGTACTGCTGCCTCCTTTTAAATGGGCTCGGTCTCAGCCAGCCAGCGGTTCTCTCTAACAGCTCTTCATTTCGAGCTCCTTTGTGTGTCCTCCATACCTGGAGCACATTGTAAACCCTAAACGGCCTCGCAACATGTAGGCGCACAGTATATCAACATCGCCATGTTGTGTGTGTGCATCGAACCTAACAGATCTACAGTCAGAACAGCTATGCTAAACCGTGGCTTTACATCACTTAAAAAATATGATATATATTATATCATATAAAATTCATAGTTAGTTTCACAACCAACTTCAACCAAGACGATAAGTTGACTTTTGATGAGCTTTAGAATGTATACTGGACTGGAGCGTTTAATTCAGCTGGCTGTTTAATACCTCACACAAATAATAAATTATAAAAACATAATAAAAAATAAAGAAATGTTGCAAGATCTAAAGCTGGGACGGCTTTAGGGAATCTAAGAAAAGGCGTCTCATTACGAGAGGTAGAGAGTTCAGGCCTAGATTTGCCACTATAGAGAGAGAGACGCACACGCACGCCCACAGACACACACACGCACACCCACGCACCCACCCAACCACCCACCCACCCACACACACACACCCATACACACACGGCCCCCTGTAATAATCTCCACTTTTGGGAACTGTGAGGGAGATGTTGAAGGTGATCACAATGGAAGCGACTAGAGACGCGTGGACTCTGTGGCGAGCAGGGAGATCACAAGGGATGTGTTGCTGGTGGAGGTGTTAAAGCGTGATTTGGTATGATTTTAGCTGTATTTAACTGACCTTTGAACTTTTTAGTCTTTGTTTGCACATGCACTGTTCAACTGTTAGGAATCAGAAGATGCTTTTGACCTATAAATGCTTTTGACCTATAGTGAAATGTCTTTCTCTAAAGTTCAACTTTGTGGGTTCAGCTCGGAAATGTCTCTCTGAGGTAAATATGAGCTTCCAATGCAGTCAATGAGGTTATCTGTTTTATTCTCTCCCTTTATTTTTTCCTTGTTGCAGTTCTGCCATCCGAAAGAGTCTGACATAGCATCTGGCAACTGGTAACGCTGCCAGCAATAAACATTACAGCTTCTGTGGTTCTGAGTAAACAATTTCTAATGAATATCATTTCCATTATTTATTGCCTGTATGACCTGGAATTTTTTTTTTTTATTGCAGAATAAAAAAAAATATATATAATGATTTAATACTCTTCACAACAACAAAGGTTAAGTTTTCTGTGCTGCCGTCAAATTATTGTTTAAACGTTATGTAACACATTACCTGCCAATCTGTTAATGAAACCCATCGTGTCCTCGTCAATGCTTAGAATAATGGTGTTAAGTTTCTGTTGAATCTTATTTGTTCACAATTAGTGGTTTGTTTTAATACTTGACAAGTGGTCAGTACATATTGAATACTTCAGTTTTTAATCGAAAGTGAATGTGACACACATCATTAAGTAGCAGGTAGGGGGCATCAGGCCTTCAGGTACAGGCTGTGGACATTGGGGATTGGACCCAGTGCCTTTCTGATGGCAGTTTAGGTTTTATTTTTATCTATTTGGAGTACTTTCATCTAAATCTCTAGCGATAATGAAATGCAATAATTCATTAACATCGATTTGATGGATGTTTTTGGGAGGCTACATTCATCTGAAGAATCACACCAGCAGATGGGCACATTGGCACACAGCACTGGTCGCAAAGTTTATATTTGTTTTCTCATTTGACAGGTTTTGAAAACTCACAATAATTCACATTGTTTTGATTTGATTTGTTTTTCTCTTTGGAGTGGTTCAGGGTGAGATGATGGACCACTCAACCCATCCCTTAAAAGGTTGCTGCATCAACCTGCCAATGGTTTCATTCCGTAGCCCCGCTGTAGTCTTCTCCTTACCGAAGCTCATAGGACTTCACACAAAGTAGTTCAATTCACTTATGGTGGGGCAAGAGGGGAGCAACCAGTTAGAGAGAGGCTGGGATCGGGTTTCAGGAATATTGCTTTCACAGGGTTAAATCTGCTGGATGGAGTTACATGTTTGTAACATTCCTCATCTTGGCCAGTTTTGCAATAAATAATTTCATCCAGAGGCAAACTGTAAAATGTCGCGCCAACAGTGGAGAATTAAAATAATATACAAACAGAAAAGGATTGCCCGAGAGATATTTGATAATCTTCCTGATTGTAATTAGTCACATTACTTATTTTTTCATAGATTCCGAAAGTCTTTTCAGTTTACAGTTATGCCAACTCAGGAATTTAAAATGAAGGTTGCTGCAGGGAGGATTATTATTAATGTTATTTTTTTTATTATACACAGTATATGTCTTGTGCATTATGTCTGCTTCCCCTTTGAAAAAAATTGACACAGCAGTTGACAATACGCCCTTGCCATTCCTATCCATATTTATGCAATATTAAAACCATTTTCGTCCCCCCTTGTCTAGGCATGGATAGCAAACCCAGGCCACACTCTGCTTCTAGATGGGTCTCTGTATTGTCAACCAGTTAACACGTTGGATCAGCGTGCTAATGGTGGCCAAAGGAAGGTCTCTGCCAGCACGGCTCCCACACCTTCCCTGATGTGGGATTCTCCCCTCAATGCAAGAATTACGACAATCGCTTAATTCCCCTTAGCCTTTTGGAGCAGGACCCGAAGATTCAAACAAACTAGCGGGTGTGGGCCCCCAGGGGCCTTGCCTAGAGGGGCCTCCAAGGGGAAACTGGAGGAGAAGGATGCAGAGTTAAACCCAGAGCATTCACCGTTTAGCGACATTCTGAGCCCTGACGGGTGCCTGGGCTAAAAGGGAGGCTTGTCTTTGTGTGTGTGTCTGTGTGTGCATGTGGTGTGTGTGTGTGTGTGTGTGTGTGTGTGTGTGTGTGTGTGTGTGTGTGTGTGTGTGTGTGTGTGTGTGTGTGTGTGTGTGTGTGTGTGTGTGTGTGTGTGTGTGTGTGTGTGTGTACTTGCATTGCATTACACACAGGGACAAATTGAATTAGAGAGTCATTTAATTAGAGAGTCGTTTACTGAGAGAATGAATACCTTGTCTTTTTCGTGAACCAATTACACGCTTTGTCTTCTTCTAACAGACAATTCTGCAACGACACCATTTGCATTCTCCCCCCTAACGGAAATTGGAGGATCCATAGTCTGTCATAAACATTGACCACCTCTCCAATGTTTGAGCTCATTTGACATGTCAATGCCATATCTTGACCATGAACTTTGAAAAACCATGATGTATGTCATCGGTTTTCATCGGAACATAACGTCTCAAACAGGCGGTCATGGCTGTCACTTGAGTTATCATCTTTATTTGATCAGGTTTTAAATGAGGTGGGTGCGGATGTGTGGGTGGGTGGGTTGGATATTGGTCAGCAGATCAACCTCTGATGATCACCTTGCTCTCTGGGATCACTGGTTCCATCTATTAGTCTTCAGTTATAATATGCCATACCTCCCCTTGTCTGCATAGACACTTTACACACTCGTATTACCTTCTAGTTTCTATATGAATATCATTCATATGTTACTAGTTTCTGTATGAATATCATTCATATGATTCAAGTTTATATATGAATATCATTCATATGGTTGTAGTCTCTATGAATATCATTCATATTATCCTAGTTTCTACATGAATATCGTTCATATGATTCTAGTTTTCTATATGAATATCATTCATATGATACTAGTTTCTTTATGAATATCCTTCATAATGGCTAACCTGTTAGTTTCCATATGAATATCATTCATATGGTACAAGTTTATATATGAATATCATTCATATGGTTCTAGTTTCTATATGAATATCATTAATATTTTTCTAATTTCTATATGTATATCATTAATATGGTACTAATTTATATATGAATATAAGTCATATGGTACTAGTCTCGACCATCAGCAAAAAAAATGTTTTCTTCTCAAGGTGAGTGTGTGCACACAAGCCCAATGGCTATGTTTTATTTTGGTTTTGCAGCCTTCAACAGCAAGCTTTACTTTAAAATGTGTTTGAAATAGCAATTTATAGTTCAATAAAGGCTGGTGTGGAAAGAACCCTGCTATAAGTCTCCTAGCGGACATGCACATCTCAGACACCTCCCACTCCAGTATTAACACACTGGCTCTATTGCTTGACAGAAAGGGGAGTTTGCTCCAGTTTGCCTTCTGTTCACGCGTTTATTATCTCATATGGAAACAAACTTGAAAAAATCAGCATGCAAGTTATCCTCAGTAGTTGCAATGAACATGTGAGCAGAATGCATCAACGTGCTCTCGCCTCGAGTCAGTGGATTAGCGTGTGTAGGGTGCAAATGAGAAGAAGGAGGTGTGAACATCACATCGGCTTCGTTAGCCCCTGAACCAGCCGAACTACATTAGTGCCGGTGCCGAATTGTCACCAGCTCCCGCAAAAGACTCAAGACTCACCTGTTCAGAGTCCACCTAGACTATAGCCTCCCCCTCCCAACCGCCCCTCCTTATTGTATGTTGTACATCCTGGCACATAATGTACGCACTTATTGTTGGTCGTTATTTGTTATAGCACTTAGTTGTGTAGCATCTTATCTTAGCTTATTATCTTTGGAATGGAATTAACCTAGCGATTTGTTAGGGCTTTGAAATTGGATCTATGAACAATCTTGCTGCACCGATAGAGATGTATTGTTTCACATTCTTCTGACAAATGGACTAATTGTAAGTCGCTTTGGATAAAAGTGTCTGCTAAATGCCCTGCAATGTAAATTTCAATGTAAATGGTGCCCTTCCGTGATCAGCCAGCATACAGGCATAGGAGGAGCGGTTTCCCAATATCATACACCAGAGGATCTGCATCACGGTTTGTCTTCTGAAACCCTACAGTGAAATTCAAGCTCTATGGGCTGGAACACAACAAATACACTGCTGCCTCGCTCCTGAGGGCCAGGGACTGCCTTTTTGACAAGTGTGGCTTGACATGCTTTTTCATGTGGCAAATGTAGTAAAGCTCCCCCGGAGGTATTTGGACGAAAAGTAACTTTAATATCGGGCCCGGAGAGGAAGCGGCTGAAGTCCTACAAAATCCCCTGTGATAGTGGCAGATGAACATTGCTGCGTCTTCGAAATCGTATTAATTGGGCCTTTTTAACATCCTAATACCTAATTAAAAGAGGCATGTTTAGGCACTGGAAACCAGCACCCGAAACATGAAATGGTGCAAACACACACCGCTTTTATATCTTCACAATTTCAATATAAATATGCTAATAATACATAGACAAGCCGTTCAAAGAACCCCTTGCAGTTGTATTCCCTTGTTCAGTATAACAGTCCTCTAACAGATCATACTATGTCCTACTAAACTCTTTCTACCCACATAGTAGTTGTCCCCCACTTGGCTGTCCTTGCCTCCGGTCTCATATATATCGGATCCTTTCGGTTTCATCAATGAGCATCAGCGTTATGAATAGTCTCCTGAGCAAGGGGAAGCTCACTCGTGCATCCCACGTTTGTCACTGCCGTGCCCTGTTATTCAGCCTGTACGCAAGCTCGTTCAACACCTGACATATCAGAGGGCTTGAAATGTTGGCCAGAGGTTCAATAGTTGGAGCCACATTCAATCTGTGTTGTGATGCAGTTCTGATGCGTGCAACAAATTATTGTTGCACGCACGCAGGCCTCTTGTTTTGAAAGAAGCAGATGCTCTACAGGGAACCAGTCTGACCAGAGCATGAAAGTCTTGTCTGTACCGGCCTCTGGTAATGTGTCCTGCATGGGCCCTCTTCTGCTTTTAAAGGCAGACTTAATCTGCAAGTCACTGATTAACAGGCTGCAGCGGCCAGCGCTGCTCCTGCCCTGGTCACTGTGCAGAGAACACATGGTGGTTCCTGTGCAGGCTTATGTTCAGTAAAGAAAGGTATACAGTAAAAAAGAAATACTTTATTGATTGCCCATGGCTGACTGTACCTTGTTAACTGTCCCTGGCCGATTGCTCCTAGCTGACTTCTCCGGAACTGACTGTCTCTGACTGTTTCTGGCAGATTTCTCCTCACCGATTGTTCCTGGCTGACTGTTCCTGACCTGATTGTCCCTGACTCACTGTTATTGGGTGACCATTCCTGACCAGATTATTCCTGACTCACTATTCCTGGCTAACTATTCCAGGGTAACTATTTCTGACGGACTGTTCCTGGCTGACTGTTTCTGACATACTGTTCCCGACCTGACCATCCTGGTTGACTATTTCTGACTGACTGTTCCTGACTGGCTGTTCTCAAGTGCCTTCTTTAAGCATCTCATTGAAACAACGGCACAAATGTTTCACTATATCTAGACATCAAATCTATTTTGTGGTTATGTAAAGTTGAGAAATGAATGTTGTTGTAATTTGCTGTGTTTGACAGAAACAAGAGCCATTTGAAAAGCTAATCGTGAACTGATTAGCTACGAGATTAAATACAGTATTTCATCGGTATGCAAGCAATTTACCACTACAGATTACCTGCCGAGGCGGGCAGTGTCGGGACAAACACTTTCGAGCAACAGCTTTGTCACCGGTTAGGGGTAAGAGGGCAATTTATGGCAAGTGGCACATGTTCACTTATGCGTTTAACAAAGGGCCATTATGCCTCTATGCCCCCTTTAGCATTATAATTGCATACTTAACCTCCGCCAACCGAACAACCCCTCACAAGATCGTAGGGAAATTAACCATTGACTTCCTGGTCAGCGGGAATGATTGTGCTCAGGGGCGTAGCACCAAATTCTGGGCCCTATATACAAGGCCCCCCATCAGGACTAGTTTTACTAGCAGGCAGCTAGGATGATATAGCCATTTTGTAATGTCATGACATCTGGGGCTAACTAGCCTATATGCCATAGGTCATTATTTATCATGTAGACTAATAACGGCTTAGTATTAATTGAAAATTAGCTTGCTTCAAATCAGTAGCCTGCAGTGCAGTATTAGCCTACCGCACACTTTATTTATCCTTTACCTTAATAACAAAGGCAGTGGCGTCAATATCGACGGTGCAACCGGTGCACTGCACCGGGGCCCAGACGGCGTTGGTGGCCCATGGAAGAAGAAAAAAAAGGACCTAGCCGATCGCCTAGGGCGGCAAATGTGTCGGGGGCACCCTCTGATGGCAACCAGATACGAAACCCTCACTGTATTAAGCAGGACAACGCGAATTCGCAACGAGACCGACAGTGAAGATACACTGGAAGGAAAGAAAAAAAAGAATGGCGGCTCTGTTTGGACATATCGGACCATCCAAAGAAAACACCGAACCATGGAATTCATACACCGAAAGGTGTAAGATTGCAGATGATGTTGTGGTGCCCACATTTTTGAGTGTTATGGTATGCAAAACATTCAACTTGCTGCCCAGTCTAGTACAACCTGCCAGGCCAGGGGATTTGTCCTATGAGGAAATCACTACTCGATGAAATCACGACCATATTGAGAAGATCACTACTCCCCTAAGCCACTGGTGATCGCAGAGAGGTTCAGATTCCACAAAAGAAACCAAAAAGAGGGGGAATCTGTTTCACAGTTCATAGCTGTACCGAAACGATTATCAGAACATTGTGATTTTGGAGTTCCAATCAATGACGCCGTACGTGAGGCTATCCAAAAAAGACTGTTGTCTGAGGCTAAGCTGACGCTAGATAGGGCTATAGAGATAAGCACATCAATGGAGATGGCTGCCCGAGACACACAGCAGCTGGGGGCTTCCTCCCATGTGCACAGGTTGTCTTTTGAGTTAACTTGACTGCAACAGGCAAACCCTGCTACCGCTGTGGGAATACAGCACACCAGGCAACAGAGTGTTGGTGTAAAGACATGGACTGCCGAAACTGTGGTAAGAAAGGCCATATTGAACGTGCCTGTAAAATGAAAAAGTCCCAGACACACAAACAGAATACAGAGACAAAGTGAAGTGGCTTCCAAAGAAACAAGAAAAAACAAGTGAATAAGATGGAACATGAACAGGATGAGCAGTTACTCAGATTCTGATGATGAAGATACAGTGCATTTTTTAGCTGTTACAGACGGGGAGGATGGATACTGGGTCACAACACTGTTGTAAAACAAAACAGTACGGATGCAAGTGGACACTGGTACCCGGGTTTCTATGGTATCGGATGCTGTTTACAAGGGGAAGCTGCAGCACCTTACTCTTCGGGAGACAAAGTTGAAACTAAGGACCTACACTGGTGAGTCTCTCCCAGTGTTAGGAGTTGCCGATATAACAGTGGAACATAGCACGCAGAAAAAGACTCTTCCACTGTACATCATTAAAGGAAACCGTCCAGCACTGCTAGGCCGCAGGTGGCTGGAAAGCTCAGACTTAACTGGCAAGAAGTGTTTCAGGTCAGTGATGGTGACACAAGTCACCTAAAAGAGATCTTGGAAAAACACTACAAAGTTTTTGATGAAGAACTCTGCAGCATGAAAGACATTACGGTTAACCCAAAGTAGAAAAATAACTAGACAGATTAATCAAAAGTGGGTTCATTGAACCAGTGAGCACAAGTGAATTTTCCAGTAATGAAAAAGGACGGAACCCCAAGGATCTGTGGTGATTTTAAAGTAACGTGAACCCCTTTTTGATTGCATCCTTTAACCCCCATAGACAACCTCTTTGCTGGTTTGGCTGGTGGGAAGAAGGTTAGGAGAATGGACTTATGTCAGGCATATCTCCCGATGCGCGTGGATCCAGAGTCACAGGAACTACTTACCGTGGTAACACACAAAGGCCTCTACAGATACCGGCGGCTCCCTTTTGGGATCACATCTGCTCCAGCACTGTTCCAAAGAGCAATGGAGCAAATTCTGAGTGGGCTACCAGGGATGCAGTGCTACCTTGAGAACCTGCTTATCACAGGACCAGATGAACAGTCACACTTAAGGAACCTGGATGCTACATTACAAAGGTTGGAGGAATATGGTCTGAGGGTCAGGAAAAACAAGTGTGAGTTTTTCCAACCTTCCGTCGAGTACCTGGGGCATGTCATCGATAGCACAGGACTTCACAAGGCACCATCAAAGGTGAAGGCTATTGTGGACGCTCCAAAGAATGTGAGCCAGTTGAGATCATTTCTTGGCCTGCTGACATACTATGCAAAGTCTGTGACTAACCTTTCAAATAGACTGAATCCACTAGACTAGCTCCTTAACAAAACCAAGACATGGAAGTGGACAGACAAATGTGAGGCAGCTTTCAAAGATGTGAAAACAACCCTCTCTCAATCAGAGGCCCTCACCCACTTTGACCGCAGCTAGCCGTATGCAGCGATGGGCCCTGCTACTGTCGGCCCACCAGTCAAGTACAGTACATCAAGTACAGGAAGTCGGACGTGTACGGCAATGCAGACCGACTCTTGAGGCTTCCGCTACCGGTCGCGCACGCTGAGCCAATGCAAGCAGAGATCTTCTACTTCAAAGATATGACTGCTGCTCCGGTAACCTCAGCTCACGTGAAGAAACACACGCACACTGACCCGGTCACGTCTGAGGTTCTGGATATTGTCCATTGTGGGAGGGGAGGAGAGATGTCACCACGGTTAAAGCGTTACCTGGTGAGGAATAACGTCAGTCCAGTCTGGATGCCTGTTGTGGTGCTATCGGGTCATCATTCCGCCGCCATTGAGAGAGAAAGTGCTTGACGAGCTCCATTAAGGACACTGTGGTGTGGTGCGAATTAAAGAAATTGCACACAGCTATTTCTGGTGGCCAGGCCTGGATGCAGCTATAGAGGAAAGAGCAAAGTCATGCGGTGCCTGCCAGAAAGTGAGAAACCTCCCGCAGCTGGCTCCCTTACATCCATGGGACTAAAGGTCATACTTACCCCAAAAGAAACAGATGACCTCCTGATAGACTGTCATTGTAGTTAAGAGACTAACCATCCTCATTGGGCCAGAATAATCTCCAGGGTTCAGTCTGGGAATTGAGGTCGTCTACCCTCTTTCCCTAGTTAAGGCTTTGGTTCCGTAATAATAATAATTTGTTGAACGTTACTTTGGAAATGCAGATACTTTGTTTTAGAGAGAATAATGAGACAGTGAAATGTTTTTGATTTTGTAAGGTTACATCAGAAGTAAAGGGAGAGGGATATATTGTGCATTGACTGTTTAAGTTGTCAATTCTGGGACAAGGTCACGCCCTCTCTTACGTGCTGACGTTGTTGTATGTGCCTTCTCGTATGTGAGTTCAATACTAAAGCAGTGCATATCAAATGCTCACGGTCTCGTGTCCTTATTAGTTGTTGTACTAAGTATGATATCCTAGTATACCAATCAATGTTCAGACCTTTGTAGTTTCTGCCAGCTATGTGCCTTCCAACACCATAGGTGTTGTTTTATATCAATGACTTATTTTCTGAACAGGAGCTTCCCGAAAGACTCATCACGTAATTGACAGTTGTTTCCTTATCTGAGTAACCCAACTCATAATAAAGGCTTGATATTTTTTTGCTTCGCTGAGATTAAAATGAAACCTCGCAACTCCTCATCATGTCGTTGAATGATCAATTATTTGGTTCTCTGTACGCACACACACACACACACACACACACACACACACACACACACACACACACACACACACACACACACACACACACACACACACACACACACACACACACACACAAAGTTTCCTGTCAACAAAGGTATGGACTAGAGTTACATCTCTCTCTCTCTCTCTCTCTCTCTCTCTCTCTCTCTCTCTCTCTCTCTCTCTCTCTCTCTCTCTCTCTCTCTCTCTCTCTCTCTCTCTCTCTCTCTCTCTCTCTCTCTCTCTCTCACCTTGTCTCCCCTCATTCCGGCAACAAGCTGAAGGCTGCCCGCCTCTGTTTGTGAGTGTGTCCTTTTTTTTCTCTCTCTCTCTCTCTCTCTCTCGCTCTCAATCGCGCACTCGGAGCCCGAGATTCGAGGAGAACGGGCGACTTTTCATTTTGTTCTGACGGCACTGCGATCCTCCGCGATGGCGCTGCGGTGCTCCTAGCTCGGCGGAGGTTGGTGAGGAGGAGAAGAGGAGGATGAGGTGGTTGAGGAGGAGGAGGAGGCTGTCACGGTGAAGCCGCCAACGCCGCCGCCTGAAACCAATTGCTTCTTCAGAGAGCCCATGAGCAGGCAGCCGCGATGCGATGCGGCTCCGGACCATGATGGGACGGATTTCCATAGGATGCTACCTGAGTTGTGGCATCCTCGTGATTTTCGCCTCTCGAGTCCCGGCTACCTCGGCGAGAGGTAAGCGAAATGCTTTCACTTTATGGAGCCTACAGAGGGTCTTTAAGCGTTTGGGCAGGCTGTTATACATTGTTCGATGTGTTTTGGAGGAGAGGGGCGCGCGTCGCGGCGGTGGTTCTGCACCGCGCGCCCTCCTGTGGATCAGCATCATTCAGGAGTGAGAACAAGTTAAGTGGTTTGGGCAAGGAGCGCCGAAACCATGCCTACACCATACAAATTCCGGCATTATGTTTGGTGTAAACGTGTTGTCTTGTGTAATCCTGAATTCAATAAGTCCACACCAAACCATCCGGAAACAGATGGCTCAACTCGCTCCTGGGTCTGATATAATGTCCACCGATGTGTCCCTTGTCCCATCCCGTTTAAAACGCATTTTTCGGACACGTGGAATGTCTCGCTAAGATTCAAAATGTGTAGTATGTGACTCTTCCACTTCGCATATGCGGACCCGATGGCAAAACTTAAGCTGGTTTCAGTGTGTGCTCTTAACGGAACGCGTTTGGACACGTTTCCTGGTAATTTGGGGACGATTGATTTCACTGCTCGTTTTATATTCTCTCGAAAGACACTTCTGGTCAACAGAAATCTGTCGAGCTGTATCTGTGAGTGTGATGCCGACTGTTTTCTGCTTTTTCCCTTGGACGATAATGGGCTTTGTGTGAACGTCTACTGCGTGTTTACTGTCCATTCACGCCCATTACCGTCTTGTTATTATTCCATCTCGTGGAAACAAATTCACCTGCAGGCAGGTGACCGTTATGAATTCCAATCAGGTTTCTTCTTATTAT
The DNA here is from genome assembly GCF_031168955.1 of Gadus macrocephalus. NCBI lineage: Eukaryota > Metazoa > Chordata > Actinopteri > Gadiformes > Gadidae > Gadus > Gadus macrocephalus. Next base: position 14,309,557 of record NC_082385.1, read on the forward strand.
ATAGCTAATCAGTGGGGACCCCTCTGATAGCCCTGACCCATTTACACTAGTTTCAACATTTGCAAGTCAATAAGCAAATTAGCCAGATTTTTTTTTCTTTAAGTCTGAAATATAACTTTAAATAATTGTCAGACTTTAATGAGACTATGATGAAATCTGTTTCAGCATATTTAACTTTTTCAGGTAATCTCTCCAGAAGAGATTCTGCGTTTACTTTGGATGTCAGTCAGAAACACATTCCACAGTCCTCCACACTACTTCTAGAAAGGTGTGAGACGTGATGACCTTTCCACCGGTCAGTGTGTGTGATGTCCTGAGTGAGGCGTGTCTTTGTTGCGCCCAAGTCGGTTTACAGTTGGGCATAAACCACGAGGAGATGAACGGTTAAATTCTTTAAAAGGTGCCTCGCACGAAGGCACTAGAATAAAGAGGAGAGAAAGCAAACTGCAGAAAGAAGACGACAAGACTCACTCAAAACTCTGGACATTTTTATTTCCCTATCACACGAAAGGAGAGACCAAGTGATTGAAAGAGAGAGAGATCTGGAGTGAGAACGATAGCGAAAAGAGGAGAGAGAGAGAGAGCGAAAGGGGGAGAGAGTGAGGGAGAGAGAGGTAGGCCTACAGAGATTTGGTTAAGAGAAAGAGAGCGCGTTAAAAGCCATGTTTAATTATTAAAAAAATCACCTGCTGGCTATTGCTCTAGCTTTGATTCAACTGACATTTCAAATGGATAAAAAGCCCTTGTGCATGGTTAGTGTGCGGGGCTATAGTGTGGGGGACTTTTGGAGATTGCGCGGTGGCCGCATTATCTGGATTCCAACTTTTGAATTATTGAAAAATAACCCATTCGTCTCTCCGTCCTCCATTTCCATCCCCACTTCCACACTTTCAGAGGGGACTGAACGGTCAGATCCACAGGTAGACCATAGCAAGACCTGTTTCCAACTTTATAAACAGAAACCACACAAACAAAATATGTGCATATGTACATATGTGGTGGTCATATCGCCAATATGGATTGGATTTGACTTGAAAACCAAGAACATTCTTACTAAACCATGCCCTTTTAAAAGCATTGAATGACAGCGAACGTATTCAGCAATTCAGATTCTCCTCCGATGCACCTCTTTGTGTGAAATATGATATTGTCGTGGATGTAACTAGACAATGAATCCTGGGAGTTACGAGTATGTCGTTCGCCGTGTGTGTTTGTTTGAATGCTTATATCACACTGTTAAATTGACTTGTAGGGTCGTATTGACTGTATACTGCCACTTAAAGTGTGTGTGTGTGTGTGTGTGTGTGTGTGTGTGTGTGTGTGTGTGTGTGTGTGTGTGTGTGTGTGTGTGTGTGTGTGCTTGTGGACATACGCGCAAGTGTGTTCGTTGTAGTGATGGGTCGCTTGCGACCGAATCAGTTCGAATGAACAAATCTTTAACAAGAACCAACCGACCTCATTCTTCTCTCTCGTTCGTCTTGTTCGTTCTCAGACTCCTCTCAGACCCACTAGTTGCTGAGTCGCTGACTTGCTGTTTGTTCACTGACTGTGAGTGGTGAAGAGGCTTAGTGAGCGAGCGTGAAATGTGAAATGGTATATGCATGCTGTCTTTGTACTTTCTGTGTCAGATTACTTAAATATTTGAATGTCTCGTCAATCTGTCTAGTTTTTTCATGGTTCGTTCTGACGCACGCGACCCGGGATCCATCATTGCTAAATCAAGTCTATTATCTTACTCATAGGTTTAACATCCAATAATCAACTACAAGTTAAGTTGTAATGTCATGTGATTGATGACCGACTTGCACGATCGTTTGAGAATGAGATGGTGTGTGCGTTAGTGTTGTGCCCAGCTCCGTTCTTGTACATCTCGTGGCCTTGGCGCTGTCTTCCTGTTGATCGCTCGCATTGTGCTTTCAAACCGCACTGAAAAGGGGAACCTTGGAGAGGCGGTCCACATCCACAATTCACACGCCGCTGCGCGACGCTGCCTGACTCAAAGGCTCACCGCCCCCTCTCCCCCAAATCCCCCTCAACCCTCCAGCACAAATAAACTATTCACACCGTTAATGAACATTTCATCGACAATGAAGTCCTCGTCCGCTTCTCCCTTCACCTTTAACAGTTGGTAGAACTTCCCGTTTCCAGTAGCTGTATGTGTATAGATAAGTATTGTAGCGGCGGCCAAGAAGTACACGTGTCAGGCTTAACTCAACTGTAGCTCTTTGTCCCATATACCGCACGACTGGACGCTACTTTTATTCCACACCACAAATGCATAAGGAAACAGCACACCCAATGACAAACATGTCATAGTCAGTGACGTGGCGGCAACGATAAACAACAACACATTGAACAACACACAAATCAATAACACCCCGAACCCAATAACTCCACTTAACCTAGTAACAAACAAGGACGACAAATACCCCTTTCATCAACTGAAAACACTAACTCCCAGGATCCCCTGCACGACCCTGGAGGAGTCGCCACACAGCTCCCACCTGAGGGGTCAGTCGTCCCCGACGACCCCATCACCAGAAACATAGTCCCTCTAGTGTCCAGGGGCCCGGCGCCGCTGGCTAGGCTCCTGAACCCCTCCAAGGGCGACAACCGCATGGCCAACGGCCCCGCCCGGGGTGTCGGCAGGGGCAGGGGAGCCGCCCGGGGAACCAAGAGGAGGACCGCCTCCCTCGCCAGCCATAACCAGGGCGAGGGGGCGGTTCCGGCGAGAGTCTGTCCTGGTGTAATACCACCACATGCCCCCGGACGCCCGGCATCTGCAGGCGGTACACCCCCTCGAACACTCTGTCGATGATCTCCCCAGGCCTCTGCCAGTGGCTCCGCAGTTTAGGGCACACCACTCTCTTCCTGACGGGGCAGTACACCCACAACCTGTCCCCGGGTGTGAACGCTTGTCCCCGGCAGCGAGTGTCACAGCCTCTCTTCTGCCTCACCCCTGAGGCAGCCTGAGCCTGGTGGGTGTAGTCATGGACCACCAGCAGGCGATCCCTCAGCCTGCAGAAATAGTCCATAGCCGCACACCCAGCGATCTCAGGCTCAGGCGGGGACCCGAATACCAAGTCCACCGGTGTCCGGAGCTCCCGCCTGAACATGAGGGCAGCCGGCGTGCAGTGACTGGACTCCTGCACTGCAGTCCGTTAGGACCACAGGAACAGCGGCATGTGGCGGTCCCAGTCCTGTTGGTGCTGGCTGGTGAGGATGGCGAGCTGGGTGGCCAGGGTGCGGTTAAACCGCTCCACCAACCCGTCACTCTGGGGATGGAGCGGCGTCGTCCTCGTCCACCCCCAGTCGCCGGCAGACCTCCCCAAAAACCTGGGACTCGAAGTCCATCCCCTGGTGGCTGTGGAGCTCGGCAGGGACCCCGAAACGGGCAAACATGTCCTCCACCAGCCTCTCCGCGGTGGGGGCGGCACTCTGATCCGGCACCACATACGCCTCAGGCCATTTGGTGAAGTAGTCCATGGCCACGAGGACGTAGCGGTTGCCGGAGTCGGTGACTGGAAATGGCCCCAGGACGTCGACCCCCATCCGCTCCATCGGTGCTCCCACCAGGTACTGCTGGAGCGGGGCGTGGGAACGCTGGGCAGGCCCTTTCTGCGCCGTACAGGTGTCGCAGCAGTGGATGTGCAGCTCAACGTCCCGTCGACAGCCCGGCCAGTAGAACCGCACCCGCAGGCGATGCAGGGTCTTGGCGTTCCCGTAGTGCCCCGCTCCCAGCGAGCCGTGGACCAGCTGCAGCAACTGGGGACGAAGCACACGGGGCGCCAACGGCTGCAGAATGTCGCCCTTACCTTTAGGGTCCTGCCATCTGCGGTGGACCACCCCGTCGTGGAGCTGGAAGCATCCCCACTGGGAATGGTAGGCCTTCAACTCAGGCCCTCGCGCCGACACCTCCGGCCAGCTCCCTCACCAACGCCAGGGCCTCGTCGGCCCGCTACTGCTGCTCCAACTGACTCGCCGTCAGCAGGAGCCAACCCCTCCGCCTCACCGATGGTCCGGTCAGCCTCGGTGGTCTGGAGAGCCGCCACCATCGGAGACTCGTGGGCCCTCTCCTCCTGCCGCAGGCAGTTGCGACACTCCAGAACTGCACAGGGCCGTCGGGAGGCCACCTGGCGACTACTCCGCTGGCCTCCAGAGACCCCTTGCCCTCCCCGTCCGGACTGGAGCGCCACAGTCTCCGCGCCAACGGTGATGGTGGCTCCGGCCATGTCCACCCTGGTACCCCAACGAGTCAGCAGTTCCAGGCCCAACATAGCGTGAGAGAGGGAGAGAGAGAGTGTGTTTGTGGCCCAGTTTACACGAAGGGAAAACGCAGATATTTCCACGCGGTTTGGCCTCTCATTTACACGAAAACGCAGTTTTTGTCACAGAAAACGATCATTTCTAAAAACTCCAGCCAAAGTGGAGATTTCTGAAAACGCTGGTTATGTGTTGTCGTGTCAACGGGGAGAAACGGGGTTTGAGGGTTCTGAAGCGTCACATTATGCGCCAGGAAATGCTTAACGTCATATGAGCGCCCTATGTTTACAGTTTGTTTGTTACAGGAAGACGCTTGTGTTATTCGTTGTTGTTGATTCTGAGGATTCTGATTGGCTTGCATGGCTTTATCCTTCTCCCTACACTGCCGCCCATAGGTTTGGCATAGTTATAATGGCGCTCGAGGGCGTATTTATGCGTTTTGATATAAACGACAACTTTTTTGAAAACGATGTTGTGTGCACAATGTTATTTTTGAAAACTGAGGGGGGGAAATATTTGTTTCTATAAATACCCTGCTACGTATAAACGTGGCCTGTGTCTCTCAAAGAGTTACGTAGCAGAATACTTTAATCCATCATGTTTTTAGTCTCTGTCATAGTGGCATTTGTCAATATCAGCATACAGCTGTCCAATCTCACGGTGACGAATGAATTGCGAGAGTAATCAAAAGAGAATGAATATTTAATGGCAGTGAATTCCGTTGAAACGTGCGTGTGTATGTGCGCATGTGCGTGTTCGTATGTATGTGCGTGTGTGTGGGCCCGTGTTAGAGCCAAGCGCAAAACTGAATGAGAGAGAGTGAGAGAGAGAGAGAGAGAAAAATCGAAACAACAGCCAACACGATCGCATTGGCATGATTATTTTATGAAACATTATCCTATTAAAGGGCAGATAAACCCCCATTGTCTTTTTTTGCCGATTGAAAAGTACCACCCTCGGAAAGGGTTTCAGACTTCTTGTGTTTTACAGAGACTTTCCCACCTTTAACAACTTTCCAGTCAGAGAGATCGCAGAGATGTTCCCCAACACTTTGTGAGGCCCAAGCGCAACTGCCCAGCTGAAAAAATCTCCTCAGCCGTTAAATTTTTTTTAACGTTTCTTTTATTGTTTTTTGTATAGTTTTAACCGCAACACAAGCAGTCCATGTCTGATCATCTGGCATTATCTCCTAATAAGGAGCCATTGAGCCCTGATCGGAGCTCATGGCTGAAGTAGCCTTGTTTTCTTTCATTTTAAATTTGAACGCTCTCGAGGGCCTTTGCGGAATAGCACCCTCATGCTTGCAAACACACACACGCGCAGGCACGCACGCAAATAGGACCCTTTTGATGTATGGAGATATTATGAGTTTAGATCTCAGTCTGGTCAAGTGCTTTTAACACCAAGCAAAGCAGGGGACATACGTTGAATAAAATGGAAAATACATTTCCAGAGAGCCTTTGAAGATGCCTTCTTGGATTGATCCTCCGTAAAGGAATATATACAAAGCACTCACCGTTGCAGAAAAGGCGGGAATCTCACAGTACATCATGTAGTACAAAATAGACAAGGTCGAAGATGGTTCAAATGAGTTGAATCCATAAAATGTATCGGCCCACAAACATCAAAGGCAAATAAAGAATAAGTATAGAGAGAGAGAGATAGATATACCCAAATACACAATCAACTCACAATACCAGAAAGTGCTGCTCTAAGTACACTCCAAAGCAGCTCTTTCTGAACTATTTGTGTTTTTCAGAAGTGCCTCTACAAACATTAGTTGTGTAGCATCCGCACACGCCACAGGTGAGCGCAGGAGGAGATAATGACTTCTGGGGCGTCTTTGTCAGGAAGACAAAGACGTCAACATTTGCTATGTTTCCAATAAGCTATGTAGGTCTAAGCTTTGAAGTAATGACCAAATCGCCCTAAATCTCAACAGACAAGACATGATTTGCTACAAGTTCACGTGTGTACCGAGCGTATTGTTATGATACGTAGGAGATCAAGGCTGATGCTATTCTTGGGCGACTCCGTCCGGTGTTCGTCGTTTCAAGTCAGAAGCATACTGCTGTTGAAGGCTTTATTCTCAATTGAAATTACTTATTTGAACATATATAATGTTAATTGGGTGAAACAGTTAAGGTCAGGGTTAGGGTAAGACCCCCCGAGATTATTCACTCGGGGGAAATTTAACAAGGTAGAGAAAAACTTTAAGATACTCAAACTGGCAAGATAATAGACACCTTCAGTTTGTTTGTACTATTAGCGTTTTGTCCCTAACCCAAACCCATACCTCAGCAACAGCAATGTCCTGTCATGCTAAAGCATTGTATCATTATCTTATGTACATCCTATTTGTCTCGCAAGACAGCTTATACTCTGAGGTAAAGTTAGCACTCTGAGGTAAAGTCAATGTAGTTAAGACCCACACAAGTAGGACTACAATTACACCACCTCTGCCCACTTAATAGTCGGATGACATGTTTTGTTTTACATACTACTTTGCTTTCTAAGTTCGACTTTGTCCTGAAGGGTGTTTTGTCCTTGTGTGATCATTTAGGCACCATATTTTTTTTAAAGGTGGTTCCCTGTTGAGCAGAACTAAGCGCCGTGGAAGAAAGAGGCACATTTGTGTATAAGAGCAGCTGTTGAAGACACAGATTTACTGCCACTATTGTCTCTGAGCATTATCAGACCCCTTTACCCAAATCCTCTCTCTCTCTCTCTTCCCTTCTTTCTCTTCTCTGTTCATCTTTCCTTTATTTATTTATGTATTTATTTAGCGTGTTCTTTCATGGTCTTTAAATCATTATTTATGTATTTTATTCCTTTTCCTAATTATTTCTTTACTTTACCTTTCTTTCTTTCTTTCTTTCTTTCTTTCTTTCTTTCTTTCTTTCTTTCTTCTTTTCTGTATTTCTCTTTCTTCCCTTCCCTCTGTCCTTCCGTCTTCCGGTCTGGTCGTTCCTCCTCTCTGTCCTTATCCCCTGACTTTCTCCATGTGTACGATGGAGTGCTCTGTCCAAAGTCTTCCCCGTGAACCCAGCCAATTAGCAGCAAAAGTCTGTTTAATCAATCGCTGTGATCTGCTGAACAATGCTCTGCCCATTTGTCTCTGCCCATTCCGAAGCTACTTGTGATTCCTGCCAAACCCATTTGGCACGAAGTCAACCCGTACATACAAGCGCCTTAATTGTTTATATCCTTTAGGTTACAACCATGCATTTCTTTATCCATGTACTACACATGAATGTGTGTGTGTTTTCTATAATCATAAGTCCAATACTAAAGCAAGGTTAATTATGCTGAATAACTTTGATTAGTTCACCTCTCAGGGCGACCTAAGGGCTTGGGTTTGTCATTAAGACTGATAACAACGAGGCAGGGCATCGACGAGGCCGCACAGAGCTAAGAGCAGTCCTCTCTTACATCACAAACACAGGGATCAATACACATCTGGGTCCTTTCTGCCCCCTTCATCTCCAATGGGGGGGTGGGGGGGGGGGGTCCGGATGGGACCACCTCTGACCAGAGGACAAGCCCAACTCCTTCAGCAAGTGTATGCGTGTCTGCATGTGTATGTGTCTGTGTAATGTGTGTGGCCACAAGAGCATCTCAAGCGTTTTAAAAGGGGTTTACATACAAACAAAGATGCTCTCTTGATTCCTCACACACACACACACACACACACACACACACACACACACACACACTACCCTATCCAGAAGCATCCTCCCACTGAGATGCTGCATAAGGCATGCTTATCATCATGAATCAGAAGCTGCACGTTCTTCCTCTGCATGGAATGCCCGTTTGCCGTCCGAGGAGGACGTGTGAATAGCAACGTGTTGTCTGGGTTAATTGATTGGAAGGTCTCCTCTTTTCAGCCCAGAACAATGAGACTGAGCTGCCTGTTTGAGTCTGCTAATGTCCAAATAACCCCTTTATTATTGTGTGTGTGTGTGTGTGTGTGTGTGTGTGTGTGTGTGTGTGTGTGTGTGTGTGTGTGTGTGTGTGTGTGTGTGTGTGTGTGTGTGTGTGTGTGTGTGTGTGTGTGTCGGATAGCTCTAATCCACAACAAGAATTGGATAAAAGGAGAGGATAAAGAAAAGGATATAACCCTAATTACCAATTGGGTGATCCCGAATCAACTGGCATCGGTTACGGGCAATTTTCTCCTTTTGCCTCGTCTTTTGGTATCTCCAACCCGGGCGATTTACTCAGTGACCAACGCGGCTTAATTTGAATCTTGGGTAAGAAGAGGCAAGGAGAGAGCGTCTGTGAGTGAGAGAGCGAGAGAGGGGAGAGAGGGGAGAGAGGCGGGAGAGAGAAAAAATGTAAGTGAAATGAAAGTAATGGAGTGGACTAATCAATGCCAAGCAGTTGAGGAGCGCTGCCTGGGGGTTCTTCAGTTTTTTCTGTGATCATCGGCTCCATGAGGGCCCGCCTTAGCAGGTGGTCAATTAAAGAACATTGTGGTGCGAACTAGCTAGCTGGTTCCTTTTAAAATGGCCTAGCTAGCCGTTTCCCTCCAAAACGGGCTAGCTAGCTTGTTCCCTCGGGCAGGTGTCTCGGGCAGGTGTCAGGGTCGTTAAATACTGTTCTTTTCTGCAGGGTTCAATGCTTGCCACTCATGGAAAATGGTAGAAAGGTAGAAATACCTTTCTTTTATTATCTTCATGTATATAATTATCATGCAGTCGGGATATATGATAATAAAATAAAAAAAATAAAAATTAACATCAATTATTATTATAATCATGCATTTTATTTATTACTGTTTTTATCTCCAGAGACTGACGAATTTTGGCATAATCGGGCACTTTCTAATCCTAAGGTTTGATAATGTTACCATTGGATAATTTGCACCTGTCTCTTTACCGTGAGAAATGTCTTGAGGCGGGTTTATTGTACGGTTTATTGTCAACCCATTATCGCCGTTTGAGGAATGAGGCCTAAATATCTGTGCACCTTTAGTAAAGATAAAGATGACGAAGAAAGCGGAGTCTCCTTGGACTTCTGTAAAGAGAGCATGACGAACTGCTGTGATCCACCACGTCCACAGGTCTCTAGGAGAGAGGGGGGATACGCAGGACGGAATGGACACAGACTCTATATGAGGGCTGCCTAGTCATCCTCCCTCACTCTCCCTCTCGCTCTCTCCCTCTTTCATACATATATGAGGTAGCCGCTGAAAATATGGAGCAGATATACTTAGACATATGCTATTCAGAGCGGCTTCTTGTTCCGGATAGAATTACAATGGCAGAGATAGAAACCCAGAGAGGTGGGATGCTGGTTTGAATGTGGCCTTTCATTCTTGGGGATCTTAGACATGCAAACCTGCCATTTTATGAGCATTTCAAATCATATCTTTTAACCATTATAGTAAAAATCAAAAAAGGTTATCGAGGCATAAGGATTACTGTGGATGAATATATTTATTAGAAATGATTACCATTAAATTGTATCAAACACCTTGCTTGATATGAGTCATAGTTACTATCCAGCAGCTTAGCTTAGATAGGTTAAATTCAGCATGCATCCATAGTAACTTCCACATCCTATTGAACCAATGTAGACGTTGAACAGAAATGTTCACGGGAAAGATCAATAAGAAGATGTTCAGAACAAAAATCCTTTATGAAAGACATGTCAGAGCTCCAGTGGAATTGCAGTGGTGAAGCTAACCTGAGACACCAGGCCTATTACTCATACTACTAGTCCTGTTCTTGGAGAAACCTCCAGTACACTTAACAAGGTCTTAATTGATTGGGGCGGTCTGGCAGAATAGGGCCGGTGTTCTCCAAAAGGAACAACCCACTCGCTCCAGTGTTGCCCGCTAGATATTAGATTCATATCATTTGGGTTGGAAAACTAGGCTGAGCCACGGGACTTAAGTGAACTTAGTCAACAACCCCTTTAGCCTTAAAAAAGTAAAATAATCATTAGAGAGAAAGAGTTTCAAGTTGTGACTCAGAGTTGGCTGGTGGCCTACCGTTGCGTCAGTAGAACCACCGCCTTCACTGAATCTACCGAAGACCGTTTGTTAAAGTGAAGTGACACACTAACGTTCTAACCGTGTAGGCAGGACTCCTCGGAGGGATCCAGGATCGATTCCGCCCAGTGGTGTGATGCTACGTCATTCCCCTCGCTTCTTCAGCCCACATTCCTGTCCGTCTCCACTCCCCTGTCCATGAAGGCACAAAGCCCATTACAATATCGATAAGAAAGGTGAAGATTTTCAAGCACTGCAGTTTGAAGGCCCAGCCAAAGCTAAATAGTGGCTATGGCTGGTCTGGATTCGATTTGAAAATCAATTGTATGGATTTTTTCGGTTATGCCCAAAGTAAACAGCGCGTCTGTCATAATCATATTGTTTTCAAAGGTGCTGTATAGTTAAGAATTAAGAAAAGCACAGAAGAGAACACGATTTTGAAACTATACAATAATACGTTGCACCCCTCTCGTCTCCCTCCCTCCCTCCCTCCGTACTCCATTGACAAGGGTTGCATTTCATGCACTTGTGATTGACAGGCAAGATGGAGCCCCTGAACCAATCACGGAAAACAGGCTATTACTAGTCAGATATTAGCCAGGAGCGGTATGAAATCTTAATTGGCTCCTACAGTGCATATTCACAAAGTGTATTTCACTCAATAATTGATGAGCCATTTTTAGAAATCAAACCCACCTAATAGCTTTTAAACCTTAGAGCTCCTTTTACAGAGCAAAACACACAGAGACAGAATGTATTGCGGCTGCTTCGTATTGGACTGGCCTCCTTTTGGGAAGCGAAGATTCTGAGATTTTTTTTTCCCATTTTACACAGCATGGGTGCCCGAGCTCGGCTCAAGTATCCTTGTTCACCTCTCAGTGAAAACAATGCATGGCCTCACTTCTGGAGTAGGCTGCAGGCCTGCTCTGCTGCAGGTTGCAGAGGTAAGAATAATAGGTGTGCTCAGCTAAACCTGAATGTACATTCAGCCCTTTCTTTCTTTGGGATGTATTTTACTTTGAAAGGGAACTGTGTTGTGTTTCTGTGTGTGTGTGTGTGTGTGTGTGTGTGTGTGTGTGTGTGTGTGTGTGTGTGTGTGTGTGTGTGTGTGTGTGTGTGTGTGTGTGTGTGTGTGTGTGTGTGTGTGTGTGTGTGTGTGTGTGTGTGTGTGTGTATTTAATCATTATGCAAATCTTGTGTGTGTTCAAAACATTCAACAACAACACACATTTGCCAAAAAGGGCTGTGATGTGCTGGAAATAACCCAAAACAAATAAATCAATGATTTGCATGCTTACTACCCGGTACAGTGTCTCAACGCCACCTACATTAGGACATGATACCGCATTATAACATGGGGAAGGGAAAGTCTTGCATAATGCCAGATTTCCCCCCCAGCGAATGTGCAGTCTCACCTGGTGTCACCATGTCACTCAATATGTCTTTTCGCTCGCAGCTTGTGATCTGATTTTTCCGGTGGCTTATTATGCAAATTACCCAAACGGTGCATCGGTAATGGGGCCGCATCTCGCCCACATATCAAAACACTACGTCTGCTACTCCTCTAACTCGGGCTCTCATACGGCGCAACACGGCTCATTAGAGACGTCACTTATTCAGTTGGACTGTTGGCTCGCTCTTCTACTTTAAAGGCAGGAAGGATCTTCTGGAGGTGCGGCTTGGTGTACCGTGAAGGGTTTTCCTCGTCCCGCTTTATCTGGTCGACCCATCGGGCTTCAGATTGAATGTCACATCGCTGCTGAGCGACTCCAGGTTCCTGGGCTATAACCTTGGATGTTCCCATTGGCCTTCTGATTCAGCCTCATGGATGGATGGGTCCTAATCCTTCTGAAGGAGCGGAAGGCAGGTCTGGACGAGGTCCGAGGGTTTGGGGGGTGTGGTGGTGTGGGACAGGGGGAACGGGAGGAGATGTGTTCTTCTGCACAGAACTAGATCCTAGCACGGTTGTTTTAATGCAGGATGTTTTAATGAAGCATGTGGGAGAATCCTCTCCCAGAATCACAGCTTAAAGACTCAGCTAATGTAGTGTATGAATGATGGATTGATGGATGAATGGATTGGCAGCTTGGTGATTCAATGGTGGATGGATGGATGGATGGATGGATGAATTATTGGATGGATGGGTGAGTGGAATAATGGGTGGATGTTTGCATATATAAATAGAGGGATGGATAAATAACTTTGCCACAGCAGTAAACGCAATTTGTAGAAAAAGCTAAATAAGATTAATGCGATACATAAATAAAATAGGAATAGCATCAAGAAAAACATCTCCTCTGTTTCCCTCCGTGCCTTTGGAAAAACAGTCCTTAAAGTCCAGAAAGACAAATGCCCCAGTGATGGGTACAATACATGTAAAGAGAAACAATGCCCAGATATACACAGGCAGAGGCAAATAATACATATTCTACTATCGTAATGAAGACAGGTCCCTGCCGTGTGAGCAATAAATCAAGGAAATACAACAAAGATGTACTGTATCCCGAACACCATGCATCACACTACAGCCACGGAGTCAAAGACATCTCCTGAAATGGGTTAATACATAATATCAGAAATAAATAAATTAAAGAAATTTGAGTTATTGCTCTCTGAGTCACATGCTGGTATAAAATATTGTGTTCACAGGTACAGCAATATTATTTTCTTAATTTATTATCCTTTGTCTCGTATGATTATTTGTGGGATTAGTGTAAATGTAGTGTGTGAATAATATCTGTTTGGTCCACCAATGTATATTACACAATGCAAATGTGATTTTTATTTATATAAACAAGTATTAATCATTGTTTTTGAAAGAAGAAGCAGACTTTTTAAAATGAAAGAAAATTGAGTAATACAGAAAAAAGGTCCTGAGGGTTTGTCTTTGATGAAATAATAATTTAGCTGATCAAAATCACAGCACAATTTTTATGGTACATTGGGAAGGGAAATTGCCTTTTTACATTACATTAAAAAAAAATCTGATCAGATTAAATTCTAGTTCATTACGGTTATCAAAGGGTGAGGATTGTGAGAAACATGGAAATTAAATAATCCTATATACACCATCAATTGAACCAGGCCTAAAACATTCTTTGTTTTGATTTTCTCTTCCTAATGAACAGATTAAAATTCTGAATGTGAATGTGTTACACTTTTTTTTTTACTTTAGAAAACTCGATGGAAGTCTAAATTATTATGGCCGATAGATAATGTCCTGAATTAAAGTCTACAGAGAATTTCAACCCACCAATTTTTTGGGGTTTCTGTTCTGTTTTTACCCACAAAACCAATGTTTAAAAACAGTAGTTAACAGCATTGCCCTTCAACGGGCAAGGCAAGGCAAATTTATTCATATAGCACTGTTCTTTCACAAGGCAGACTCAAAGTGCTTCACATATAAACATTGTCATACAATAAAATAAAATAAAATAATACATAAGTAAAAGAAAATATTTGCAAAAAATGCAATGCATTAAAGATCAGGTCAACAGGCTCTCTGATACCCACGTCGGGAGTCCAACCCGACCTAAAGGAACTTGGTCCTTTCTCTGGGACTCCAACCCGGATTCTAGGACTCTAACCCAGACAGAACTCAGGTCTCAAACCCTTCAATTAAATTAATCATTTTAAGCTATTTTAGTTGGACCAAATACATTTAATAATCAGACGAAGCAAACCAAATATTTTCAACACTTTATTTTGTTAAGTACCGCTTATTGAAAACTTTTACACTACCACACTGAAAAAGTGAACCGGCAGTTTTGAAGTTTGAATCATATATAAATTGTCTCTTTTGCCCTGATGCACACAAGCTCAAACAATGCAGCTCAACGGACATATTATACCACCAGGTGTGAGTGTGCTTAGCCATCAATCTGAAACAAAATCTCCACTTTGGTTCATAAAAGGACACAATCATCCAGACTGATGTCCTTTTCATCCAGACTGATGTCCTTTCAGAGTTTTCTGTTTAAAGGTGGCATACTATACCACCAGGTGTGAGTGTAATTAGCCGTCACAAGCCGTTTTGAAAATCTGCCTCTTCTGATATTACAAGTGGCCGTGTCCACCAAGAGGTGTGCTGGATGTAAAATTGGGATCTGCCGACAATCTGAACCAAAGTAGAGATATAGTCAAAGCGAGGAATTGTCTTGCACTTTCAGAAACGCCTCCCTTCTTCTGTAAAACAGATGTCAGATGGAGTAAATGGCTGTCCAACTGCGCAATGAAGGTAGTTTCAAGAGGGATTGTGGTTATGCGCTGGAATTCAGCATTTATCTATACAAAGAAAATAGGACAATAAGACAAAAGGCACTGTGTTCAGTCATTGACATAATGTTATTTTATAGCTACTGTATCATTAAAGGTCACATTCTAATTTAGACCTTTACATTGACTAAACAAAAACTTGTCCGATAGGATGTGTAGTACAGTTTGGACCAGGTATATAACTAAGTAGCTCTCAGGCACATAGATTTCCCTGAACCACCTCTCTCCTTCTATAGGAGAAGGTTCTCGACATCTTCTCTTTTACAGAGGGTGCAGTGTCTCTTCTTCTTCTCATTTAGTTTAATAGTTCTACCCTTACATTTTCTAGGCTTTCATCGGTTTCCCCAGCAGGGTTTGAAGGAAAATAGTTTACTTCTGCCTTTTTTGTTTCTTCACATTTTTGGCTGGGCGGCAGTCATCCCCCGATTTGTTTTTCAATTCATTTAACTTCTGGGCTACCAATGTTGCACATTTTTGTTCTGTAATTCGCTTTATTGTATTTGAGGCTAATCATCCACTCATGGTATCCACTGGCAGATTTTTCTTTTAAACAGGGACATTAATTGATGAGTGCCCCTGCTACATCATTCATATGGTAGTTCTGTGGATATGCAGTGTACTGAAAGATTTCCTCTGCTAACATTTCCAAGATGTCGGACTTCAACCCTGACGTGATCTTTAAGAGAGAGCCAGTATCGCTACATGAAACGGAAAGCACAGAATGGAGAATTCTCTTGGCCATGCACGTGCCCTCAGTTCACTGTCTGAATGGGACAGGATGATGGTGCTATCAGAATCTGTTGAGGACAATGATGGCAATGGCGACACACTGGCCAATTATTGGCTGCTTGCTGATGACCCAGATGACAAGGAAGGGCTGCAAGCATTCTGCATTGGAGGAGATGGACTCACTCCTACATTGTCTAGCATGTACACCAACTTCATTGTACTTCTGTACTGTTTGTCTTTTACTGACGTAACAATCATGAATTCATTATTGAAGTCAGGATCCATGAACTGAATACGAAAGTCTGCTTGTATTTCAAATGCTCGACAAATTGTATTGTGTAGGTCTGTCAGAGTTTCTGGCATTCCTGATTGGAGATCAAGGGCCCTATCTTGCATCCGGCGCAATTGTCTTAATCACTGGCGCATGTGTCGTTGCTAGTTTGCAACTGACGCAGAGCGTGCTTTTCCCTCCTGCGCCACGCGTCGGTAAGTTAGGGAATGATCTTGCGCCCCAAGGGGCGGCTCGGTGAAAGGAGGAGGCGTGTTCTGGCGCAAACGTTCCCTGTTGCTATTTTGACGTTTCATAACCTACCCAATCGCCCACCGGTGGGCGATTTGGGTTTGTTGACGATATGTTTCCACTACGGAGCGACATAACCCGCTTCAACTTTCATCATTACAGACATTCTATACGTCGTTAGAAAGGGTAGAATCTCCACAATTTATTCATCCGGTTGTTTATTCTATAAATCATGAGCACAAAACCATCAATCATTGATATTTACCAGCATGGTAAACCGTAAATGCCAAAAAACAGAGCGACTCCCTACCTTTGAAGCAATCTGAGAACCGTAATATGTGTCCATTCCTCAATTATTTATATTCCAATTGTCCGTGAGAATCCACTGATCAAAAGCATCAAAATGGTTTTTCATAAAATTATTCCAGCTTGTGAATATCGTCGTGTAAAGTCCATTTGTTTACCATCTCCAAACTTTGTTCGTCAACTAACATCCAGACGTTCGCACTCGTATCGATATTTTCTCTACCGCCAGTATGGAGTTGTTGGGTATGCTTGTTTTCATCACTTTGCTGGCTACAAAATAAAAGTGTCCCCGTCTTTTTCTGTTCAGTTTTCACCCCGGTACAGCCCGTGAAGTAGATGGAGCGCTCCCAGTTCGAAGGGCCAATGGGCTTTGTTTACTTTGTTACGCGGCTTTAGTATAGGGACACCGTATTGGCTATTGATATATCAATCACTTGGGCTTCTAGCCAATGAGTTTACCTTTCCAACGCTGCCAGGCGTGTCCAGGTGTGATACGTATGAGCCGAGATATAAAGCTGCGTCAACACTGCGTCAAGCTAGCAATACAATCATTCTGTTTGTGTACAGTTATTTCCTGTTGATTTGTGTAGTATGTAATATCATATATCGGTGTTTATTTGTTTTCTATGTAATTTCTATGTCAATTCAGTCCAGTATATTCTGTCATTTTTCTATGATGGTTACTATCCGATAGTGTCTCATCACATGACAATATCTCAATATGGCCATATCAAATGAATGTGTGAAAAAATTATGTTTTGAATCATGGAGAAAGGTTTTATAGTCACCAAAATGCTTCAGTAATGTTTCCAGTGTCACAGAAGTGAGTAAATGCATTTGGCACAATTTGGCCATTTGGAGACATTTTGGAGAGGTTTGTGCCGCCAGTGACAACACACCATAAAAACTCCATTAACTCCCAAAGGTTTAGGCCTAGAACTCCAAAGTTTCTTCCAGGTGTAGTTGGCATGATGTAGAAGGTATTTGGCATATTGCCATATGCCTTACATAAAGCACATCCTAGTTATTGTAGTTCAATTATGACCTATTATTTTCGAAGACAAAAAAATTGCTTTAGAGCCATGTCTGAACTGATGTCATTTAGGTTGTGTGTATGATACATGCCACATAAACATATCTACATAAACCAGAGCTTGTCAGCTTTCAAATGAAGTATCATACATCCATCTAGGACTTAGGGTTACTGTGTTATAAGCTTTTCCATTTGGGTATGTGTATAGGCGAAAAAAACCAAAATACTGCCGGGGCTTAACAGGATAAACCACTTGCGCCACAAATCAGAAAATACCTGGTTTAAAGTCAGTGGCGCGTTGCTCAGATGCTACTTTAAGGGCGCATGCATAATGTTGCTTGTGCACCTCGCGCATACACTGCTTCTCTCATCTACCTAGCCACACATGCTTGGTATATTATTTGGGAAAGAACAGCTGATACAGCGGTGATAAGTTGTACTTTTAAATCAATGCATCTGCAAACACCGTACAGCAAACACATATTTTCTTGACACAGACATTACAAGCCCATACCTTTATGATTGATGAGTATTTGATTGTGAGAAAACATTGTTTTACCGTGAGTGAGTGTTAAAAATAAAGAATTAATGCGGGCGTGCATGTGTGCGTCCATCTGTTTAAACACACGCAAACTAAACCTGTAACGCATAATACAGTCCATGGCAATGTATATTAACGGGGGGACACATGCATATTAGGAACACAAGTCGATAACGATAATGCATGCAATACTGATAAGAAACAATGTTTATAATGTATTGCGTATGTCATTGAATAGAACCAAAGTTACCGCATATCATATGTTGTATCATATAGGCTAAGTTTTCTTTGCCGAAATGTATTTGAGTTGTGGAAGAAAACCTTATTCCATGTCTCATCGAAGACTGCAGACATGCTGTCAAAGTATCAACTCGTCAGATTCAAATGCGCTCATGGCACTCTCATTGGTTTGTTACACGGTACGCCCAAACCACACCTACGGGTAATTAGGCTACTTCAGACAAACCCTTTTTAGATATGCGCCGGGCGCAAGAGTCATTTTTCGCGCCGGTAAACTAGCGACATCGCCGTAGAACCGCCCACAAAGCTACTTGCGCTTGGAGCTTCTCACTTGCATTTCAGACCGTTAAAATAGGGCCCCAATAGGGTCTTCTAACGTCATTGTTGTCAACAATGACTCAACTTCAGTTGCCGTGCCATTCTTCAATCTACACATGTTTCCCTTGACATTTAAACTTCTGCAATGAATGGCATCATGAGGGTTATTTAATAGAAAATCTCAGATTAGTAAAAACCAAATTAGTCCCTCTGCAAGAAATATCAGGCTGCCCTCTTGTTACCTTTTTTCTGTCTATTAGTATAAGTTAGTATCATTCATAATTGAACGCAACATGAATAACCATGATCTAACCTTCTATGTGTATGAATCTTTTAAGTGTCACCATTCGCCATCCTCCAATCCTGTAATCTGCCAATGGGTACTGGTCTACCAAGGCAGCAAGTTGCATAAAAGATACTTGTGATGTGGAACATAACTCCAAAGCCCTAAAATGCTCCCTTTACCAAGCGCTGAAAACTTTAACAATAAGGCTCAGGTTATTTTTCCACCACACACATCTGGATAACTTCTGCAAACTCTGGTAAGCCACCAACAGAGCCATGGACCACATGCCTTCCTTCCCTTTAGTTCAAGCCATTAACAAATGCATTCTTTGTAAGCTGAATGCGAGTAATATCAGGGTTTTCTGCTTCAGGACTTTCTGTACAGCCTGATGCAAAATTTCAACTGAAACAGTTGAGACAGCCTCAACAGTCAAGATGGACTTTTCCACTGTGGTTGACTCCAAGTGATATGCCAACAAGAACTGTTCACTAGGGTTCTGTTTCACTACCAGGGACAAGAGTATGTTTTAAATAAATGTGTGTGACGAACAACCTGCTTAAAAAAACTGTTTTGGCTCGAACCTCATTGTCCACATCCCAGTGTCCCAAAAAATTTGATCATCTGTGGATAATGTTCAACAAAATGATTTTTTGGCAAAAGATTTATATCTCGAAACCCTCTTGTAGCCTATGTCTATGGTCACAAATCTTGGCTTTGAGGAAAACAATGGATTTTGTTGTGTGCATTGGTGCAACAACTAGTTTTACGATCTCTTTAAAAATGGCTCATCTGGTAGGACAAAAATTTAAGCAACTGCAAAATACCCCAATTTTCATGAGCATTTGCTCCAATTTTTTTCCTCAATGCGAATGTCTTCTGAATTGCCTGATGACTGTTAGTCTTGTCTGGCCACTTGTAAGGCAAACCTTTGAAATGACTCGTTGAGTTTATCTAGAGTGAAATATGTTTTGCCAATTAACAAGTTGAAGCAGTGTGCCAACTCAACCGGTAAAATCCCTTCAAAGATGTCATGTGCAATATCTGCAGGGAAGCCAGTGCAGACATTGAAATGAGAAAGATTTGCAGAGAAAATACACTTCCCTTTAACACCATAACAATGTTTTCCATTTTCCTGCACTTCACTCTCCTGAATAAGGACAAAACGTTATGATCAATAACACAACAATGACCAAAGCACTAATGCTACCAAGAACAGTCCTATGCACCTAAACTCTTTAAAAGGAGGCAGTCATTGTGATTGGGAAAGTTAAAAGCCCTATTCCACAAGTTATGCATAACGGTCTAGAGCCCGAGAGGGGAGGACAGAAAACAAACACTGAATGACGGATGTTGTCGTCTGGTATCAATCTTATTTAAAGTTAAGCATATTCTACTGTGTGACGCCTGATGTGCATCACCAATAAGGCACACCCTTATAGGCTAACCTTTAAGGCAAAGGTAGAAATCTCCATTCCAGTGGATTTTAATTCAAATGGAGGCATATTATTTCTGTATTATTATGAATAGTAACCATGTAGTTTGAACTTCCTTGAACCAGCCCTTTAGACTTTGCAGAAAGCAGATTACACAAGTCTAGCGTGTGTGTGTGTGTCTAGTGTGTGTGTGTGTGTGTGTGTGTGTGTGTGTGTGTGTGTGTGTGTGTGTGTGTGTGTGCACATACTTGGAGCAGACAGCAAAACAATTCATTAATCAGCTCAAATGTATCTAATGTACCTTTCCTCGATTTCGGCAAATAATCCAAAATTATTTCGTCCTTTTGAATTAATTAGCATTGAATGTTAATTGCATTAAGAATTGATTTTGATCTGAATATAAAAACTTTAAACATAAGCAATATATCAGGGTAAATATGATTTGGTTTAGAGAATTATGAACAATGTGCAACACATTTAAAAATGAATTGTTGTTTAGACTTCTGAATGGTGCAATGATTAACTTACTAAATGTCAGATCTTGTTTGTTGGCGTGACAACGTGTCCAGGTATGTGCTTTACCGGGGCCAGGGTGAGTCCGGACATTGACAGAAAGGAATCCTTGAATTTAAATAACAAGCTAATATTCCAATGCCTTTGGGCCAAAGAACTCAAAGGATACCACAATAGCCGCGTTTACATGGACACTTCTGATCCAATTCGATTTCTAATCGGAATAGATCTATTCCTTCTATGCTATCCGAAGAGTGGTAAGCGTACGTTGTATGTCTCCCGCGCATAACCGTTATGTTGGTCTAGATTTATATGATATATGTAAGGGATAATGTTGTACAGAACGCCCTGTCGGGAAAATAAGCCCCGACAGGGCGAACCGGACTCGAACCGGCGTCTTGCTTCGCCCTGAAGGGTATTATCTTCGATAATGACCGGCGACGTTCTATCCATTATCCCGCTTATTACACGGCCCCTTGCCAAAATGAAACATTATCTTCACCCGGTGTGTCTTTTCACAATTACCATTCATAGTGTTGATAAGCAGAGAAATAGTCCGCCAAAGACGTTGACGTTGCTTAGCAACCGGACACGCTGGGGTTGATAAGTTACCGGACTACTTGTGGAGTGTTAAGGAAGACGTGAATCAGGCAAAAAATCAGTGGTGATTTTTGACAGTGGTGAAGTTCAGTGTGCATAGGAGTACAGACGGACCAATTGCAAACTGCTGCAGCTGCTGATGCCATCGCTCTAAGTTAAAATGTAGCCGCACCCACTCAGACCAATTGAAATAAGTGTATACATGTCGATTATAGCAGACTACACCACCTCTTCTATTCTGCATGGAATTCTATTCCGATCAGAGAAATGTATTCCGATTGAGGCGTGTATATGATAATCTTTCATTCAGGTTAAGCTGTTCTTCCACTTCTAATCGGATCAGAAGTGTCCATGTAAGCGCGGCTAGTGTTACTTGTCAAACAGGGTTATTGTCTATTTGGGCATCTTTGGTCAAAATGTGCGTTCCAAAAAAAACACGTACTGAACTTGAATCCATTAGCATGAGGCAGGTATGTGCAAGGTTCTTTACAACCCAGAGTTGAAGAGGTGTGAAGTCTATAAACAGCTTCTTCAGAACCCTTTAATTGGGCCTCTCCCGAGATGCTTCTTTATATCGCGAACATATGTCTCTTTATTTCCCTCTCCATCCACACGTCTTGTTATTTACTGTTATTTACCGGTGTGAGGCTGGGAGAGGAATAGAAGTTCAGTGAAAATGGCAACACAGAGGGGAGTGGTCGAGACCACCACTTCCCTCTGCATCAGGGCCCCGTATCGATCCCCCCCACGTGCTCGGAGCGCTCCCCGCGGAGCTGCCGCTCCCCCCTGCCCTCTGCTCCTGCTCAGGCTGCTGCTCTCTGCTGGCTGGTGGTGGCGAGGGTGGTGGGGGTGGTAGTGGTAGTGGTGGGGGAGAAGGATGTGGTAGTGGGGCTGCTTGTGAGAAAGGCAAGAGAGCAGCGCATCTCCTCGTCCAATGAAAGGTGTTTTCTGCTGTTCAACTGGGTGGTCAATGTGTGGTATTTCATTAAGACAATCAGCTTGCCAAGTTGATGGTTGCTCTCCCTCTGTCTCTCTCAATGGTCTGTCTGTCTGTCTGTCTGTCTGTCTGTCTGTCTGTCTGTCTGTCTGTCTGTCTGTCTGTCTGTCTGTCTGTCTGTCTGTCTGTCTCTCTCTCTCTCTCTCTCGCTCTCGCTCTCGCTCTCTCTCTCTCTCTCTCCTTCCCCCCTCTGGAGACACAGCTTCCATACCCTCCTTGCTCTTTCTTCTTGCTCGTCTTCTCTCTTGTCGCCCTGCCTAGTGCCCCCGCTCTCTCGTTTCCATAACTTCTGCTCTGAGAGGTTGTCAGCGCATCATCCAAATTTGATGCAGCTTTATGAATGACAAAATAAATGTATACTGCAACAGAAGGGAACAGTGTATGAGGCCTAGGATGCTGGTTTACAGTGGCCGGCCTCTGGGAAGTTGTGAAGAACCAAGAGGCTGTGAGATGCAAACCACAAAGTTTCCAAACTTGTAAGTCAGCAACAAAGCAAAAATGACACACAAAGAGAAAATTAAGAGCAAGAGAAGCTGATGCAGAATAAACCAGCCCGAGCTACCGTACCAGAATAGTGAATTCTTTATTCATATTTATATTCATCAATATGCCCGCTTCGTCAATGGTCCCTTGACATTTAAAATGTGCTGAATGAAAAAGGGTTCAATTATGTTTCCTGTGATACAGACCAGAAGGGGTTACCTCCTGCAAATCGTCGTCTTTTATGAATCGAACAGGAAAGGAGAAGATAATGCTCACAGCTTCTGATATCCAAAAACAGATGCAGGGGGTGTCGTTCAACACATGGTAATTATTAGGGGTCCAAGCAGCTTTGCTGCTTGGACCCCTATTGTTTCTGTAACGATGTTTTTTTCCCTCCAATTCTGTAAAAGTCATACTGCAGCCTATACCGTAAGTTACATTTTCAGGTATGGTTACCAATAACCTCCATCTACCCATAAACCCAAATTTGTGGTACTGCACCCAAAGGTGGTGCTATTGTAAAAAATCATGAATTAGGCTTAGATTGACCTGGACTCAAAATTCTTTGAGAATATTGATTTCTAGAATCAGAATGTATACTTTTCCCACAATTTCATATTAAAGCTAAACATGATAAAAAGATTCACAGGCTACAAAAATAATCAAAAATTCACCAAAATCGCCACATAAAATCGTTAGACCAAGCCTCGCAAAAATCATTGAACAGAATTTGTATTACTTAGTTCCATTTGAGAAATATTGGCCAATAAAGTTGGAGCAGTTAGCCCATTTTTCTTATATGACCATTTTGTTATTGTATAAAAAAACATAAGACTATTATTAGGTGGATACCAATTCTCCCCACTACTAATAAACCCAAATTGTTGTACTGCACCCAAAGGTGCCGCTATTTAAAAAAAATATGAACTAGCCTTATTTCTCCTTACGAGATTGACCTGGACTCTAAATTCTTTCATCATATTAATCTCTCAAATCAGATGCATTTTTTTCACCCTGGTCTTCTGCTCTAAAAATGTTTACTTTACTTCACAATTTCATAGAAAAGCCAAACGTCCACAGTCCCAATTTGCCTATATGACCATTTTGTTATTGTATAACTACCACACGGCTATCATTAGGTGGATACCATTAACAGTGCAAATTTTCAGATCTGTACTCTTTTAAGAAAGCCCTTAATTCTCTTGTGAAATGTGTGCGACATTTTCACCATGTGAATGAGGCTTCATGCAGTTCAGCAATGTTAGTGGCTCAACGGGATAATGTCGTCTACCGGTGATCCTTAGGTTGAGATTTCGATTCCTGATTAGAGCAATATGAACAAGCTGAACATGACATTCTGTCATTGCCTCTCATTTAAGAAACACAACATTGAACAGCACCTGAAATTCATCAGGCAATCAACATTCCGCCTCATTTGTTCCCAAGAGTCGGTCTGCCAAGACACAGTATGGCATTAATGGGAACTTCTTCATTAACCATATTTATATTTATTCCGTTAGTGTTCTTGACTACAAAGGTTTAATTTCCGCAGAACTTCAAAGATTTTTCAGGAATATGATTTTAAGAAAGCCCTTAATTCACTTGAGAATTGTGTGCTCAGAGTTTTCTGGTTGTTGTATGTTTATCAATAGACATTTTGACCATGTGAATGAGGCTGCAGTTCAGGGTTATCAGTGGCTCAATGGGGTAATGCCTTGTACAGGTGATCATTAGATTGAGAGTGAATCCCGATTATAGCATTATGAATAAGCTCAACATGACATTCGGCCATTGCTTTGTAGCTCACCTGAAAGCTGAAGCACAGTATTGCATTAAGTGGACCATCTTCATCAACATCTTTTCTCCATAATCATATGTCATATTTATATATCTTCCATTAGTGTGTTCTTGACTTTTAATTTTGCTCAGACCCCTTTAATCACCGTTTGCGGTTATATTTATACTTTTTAACTGCCAAACCTTCAAATTCCATCTTAAATACCGAACAATATACGACCGGAAAGTAACTATGATGCTAATATTCCTCTTCCTCTTCTACCCTAAAACACAGTGGGACGCGTCCGGCCCCTTACACAGTCTGAGGGAGTTTCTTAGGACGTATTATGCGGCATTAGGCAACGCACCGACGGTGGTAACGAACACCAATGAATCACTTCCTGGGACCCACAAGGCCCCGCTGCGCTGCGTTTGACCGGCGCCCCTTTAGGAGGCGCTGTCCGGGAGGGGCCCCGGTGAGGAGGGCAAGTGGGCGAGACGGGATGCGTTGTGACAGGGAACATCAGTGTCCGTTTGATCAGCATCATTACTCACCGCCGCCTTGATGCCCTGACAGCCCAACCTGTTAGCAACCGCCGCCGCCCTGGGAGCGAGCAAAGAAAAAGGAAATTAAAACTGAGTTCTCCTTACTCGACAGTTTGGGTACAGAGTGGCAGATGAGAGGATAGCATTTTCTTCTTTTTTTCACCTTCGCTGTCGGGTGTTAAACACAGCGGTGACCCCTTTGTACACGCTAACACATGTGCATGTAAATATTTGTTCAATCGTTTTAATAGACAACGACTTCAATATTAAACAAATCTCAGTCTGAAGCATTTTAATGTAAAGTTGATTAACGTGATGTCCATACTCTCTTACAACAACATTACAAAATCATTTGAAGTGATTGATATAACAAAGAAGCTTTGTTTATTGACCATCTATCTAGTTATGTACCTGCATGTTAGCCAATAAAGCCATAAATGGACAACCCAAGGCATCTCTTAAAAGTGTTCCCTGTGTTATGTGGGAGAATTCATGCCGTATATTTGTTTTTATATACAATTGAAGTTTTTTCCTTTCAAACATCGTCTTTTTCTGTCTCTGTCACAGATTACTGGCTCGAAATTGCATTAGCCTTGGGCAAAATCCACTGTAAATCAGCGGCTTGGATGTGTTTTCTGGCAGTAACTCTGCAATTACTGTATATTCTTAACGCTCTGTCTCACTCCCTTGTTATCTGAATATCCAACTATCCAACAACTTTCTCACCCTTCATCAGTCAATCCAATATCTCTCCTACCATTCCCTCATTTTATATGCATCTTCAACGCTTATCTGCGGGTCTTTTATCCCACTCGTTCTTCTAGGATTCCTCCACTCTTCCTGGACCGGTGAGGCCTGCAATTGGTACTGATTTGTTCAATTGGTACTGATTTGTCCTTGCATTGTGGGCATTACCTGACTGGTGTCTTTGTTCTGAAACTCTTCAGGAGAACACAAAGTTCTGGCTCCGGCCTGATTTATCTCTAAGAATAGACAGCCAATGTCACTTTACACAATAAGTCCAGGAAATATATAGGGGAGGTGGGGAAACTCTTTGTAGATATATTCTGCATAGCTGTAGACCAGCTCTGACTCACACATGCGCATCCTCCAGGCAATAGTCAAAAACAGGCCCCTTGTTTGTCCTGTGTTTAGCGAGAAAAGTCCTTATTCCTTATTTTTCCTTATTATTTAGCGAGAAATCAATTTTTGTTATTGCTCCACTTTTTATTTTGAGCTATCATCTTTGAGTGTTCGCTCACTCTTTGTCTCAAATGTTACCAAGTAAACACTGCATCACTGCATGGATTGTGTCTTCTAGCATAGCCACGCATCCTGTTTCACGGTTAAAATGTCTGTTGTGTGTCTGTTTCTGCTAAGCCATGCGTAGCGGAGTGGCTGCTTACCTGATTTCCTCTGCAAGAACGGACACGTTGGGGTTTGGAGCTTCTTCCTGTGATGTTTCGGTCTGGTTATTTTACATAGTATATATTTAGGTTATTCCTGAGCAGATGTTTTCTTCCCTTCCTCAGCACCCTGCTGCTTCCTCCATGGGGGGGCGGGGAGACAGCTCGGTCTGTCCCTCTTCATCGACGTCCGCTCTCATCATCCAGCACTCCCTCCATCTCCCTTCATTTGTGGATTCAGTTCGCCCCTGTACTTCATTATATCCATAGACACCATGGGGGAGGAGGGGGGAGGAGACAATGGGAAAGGCTAGCTCAACCAGACAATCCTCTCCGAACACCATGTTACAAGTGGACACGCATGTTGCGATTGTTTGTCGCACTTCTGAGATAATAGGCGCACACCATGATTTATGAAATGACAACACAACCCGGGACAGTAAATGGGGGGGGGGGGGGGTTTAGCTGAGAGTTTGGTAGTACTTCTAGAAGCTGTTGGAAGGGGATCGGCCAGACAGGTAGGTCCTAATTGTATCCTCAACTGGGCCAAAACCCAGTGGCATCTTCATGCTGTATTTTGCTGTCACCTGTGGAGAACACAAGGCTGGTAGTTTTGTTTCTCTTCTTCGGTGGTTGTCTAGTAACTATACAGGTAAATGGCAGGGCTTTCTTCATGTTGTGGAGGTTTGTTTTTCCTTTTTGCGGATTCTTGAGCATTTATGGAGAAACCATAGTCTAGCATAACCGTAACATATAAGACCAAACACTGGTTTGAACATAGTTTATACTTAAATGTCAGAGGTAAGTATATAGAAAATGATTTAACCACCAATCACAAACTGTATTTGTCGTGATCACAGAAGCAAAGCGGTCACTTTTTTACCCGGACAGTGGTGGAGATCAGAGAGGTAGAGTGGTCGAGGAGGCCGGAAGCCAGTCGGACTGCATGAGAGCAAAAATCCAGAGGTCACACAGACGCAGTCATCAGGATGAAGCAGGGCGCGCTATCAGCGGCGGTTTTCACCAGAATAGAAACGTTACTCCGGGTCTGCAGGAGCCCGCTACAGGGCTGGAGATCAGCATTTCTCAATGGCAGAGCTTGGGGCCAGAGGAGGCTCACAGCCTTGTTTCAATTCAGCCTTTACTTTGATTGCTCAAAAAAAGCATTAATTTTGATTAAGATAGTGTTACAATTTGAAGAATACAGAGATAAATATTCAAAAACTATTTTAATGAATTCCAATGGAGTAAGAAAAAGTCATGCAAATATTACAATGCTGTTGAAATATAAAAAATATAAAGAGTAAAATATCTCAAACTATTGAAATGTATTATAATGGGAAAAATAGGTAGTCAAAAATCTATTAGTATGAATAAAAGCAAACTAACGATTTCAGAATTAGTTGGTGTGGTACACAGTGAATTGTTTGTTACTTTTGACCCTAAATGGTGTCCCCAATGGCTGATGCTTATTCTGTTACAGGGGATCGTACCCTCGCTGGGTCTTATAGGTTGACCACTGCGCTATCGGCATATGGAATAAAATATTGCAAAATAAATATAATGGGGCCAACGGGCAGCTTGCACTTTGAAAAATAAAAGGGACTTCACAGAGCCAGTGACGTGATTTACATTTTCAGAGCACTTCTGCACACACTTACCGATTGGCAGGGGTTAAAGGCTTCGACAAGATGCTAAGTATACCCTGAAGCAACCAATGTTAAACTTGGACATTCAGATTAAAGATTGGCAGATTATAGAGATAGATGCCATGTAGGCCAGGAGCAGGCAAAGAGCTGATGGTGTGTTTGAGATGCAGCGTACACCATCCGCACGAGTTGCTCTTGTGACATTGCTTGTAGCACTTATAGCGTTCCCGTTTGTCTTTATGGGCATCGCAACACAACAAGTCGGGGAAGAACAGTCATTGGCTAGTCATTGTTATTGTTAGCTACATTAGCCTCTTCATCAAACCAACTCGAAAACAAACAAATTAACTTTATATTGTATTGAAGGCGCAAGACCGTGCAATGCATAAATCGGATTAAGGCAGTAATGTGATCAAGTGTGTAAGAGCAGTTCAAATCTAGATCAAAATGACCAACAAATACATAGAAAACAAATCTCATTACGGGACGCAGCCATGTTTGTTTATCGAGTCATACGAATCAGCCTCACTGAACTTGGTGGATTCTCAGGAGCACGAGTGGATATGGCCAAAAGGGGATGTGCCTCGGTGAAATGTTGCAAGTTGGGAGATTTTCCACTTTGCAACTCGCGAGGGTGGTGTACCATGCATCACAAACTTTCTAATAGGCTCGGCCTCTTGCTTAATGATCTACAGGTTGGGAATGTAGAAGGTGGACGTTGGGGATGGAACCAAGTAACCTTTCAGATGGTAGTTTAAACTTTATAGCCGCTACGCTCTCCAGCACACGTTTTTCTGTGTGTTTGATGCGGATTAGCATCTTGACACATTTGTAAATCTTTATTTTTACCACAGAAGTTATCAAGGAAGTAGTACTATCTTGTGGTATTTAATGGAGATTTAAAATATGAATATTAGAGGAATATGAATATGAATATTCAATTCCTAGAGAATACATTGGAAACAGGATTGCCGTGTCAACAGCAGACAATCCTTGTCTCTTCTGGTCATCCCGTCGATAGAGATGCCAATATTATGTTTTTATTGTGTTATGCTGGGAGGATGAAGATTAGAAGAACAAGTTGAACAAAATAATAAAAGGGTTTTTAATAACGTGTTGTTCAGAGAAACGCTGGGATGTGGCTCTTGATTTGACCTGTAATTCACATTCAGCAGGTTTTTTTAGAAGGCCAACTAGCCGAATCTTTGGAGTCCAAAACGAGCCCTCCCATCGTGCCTAATCATGTTTAGGGTTTAATGTTGAAGTGCTGATCCTAGCAGCCACAATTTATGATCAGGAAATACTGCCACTCTTTCACATTTCAATAATCAAGGGACGTTTTGTCGTCTGTTCCGTGCTCCCAATAAAACCCAGGTCACAGCCCTCAATGATAGTATCTGCTTTCTGACAGAGTTCTCGGGCCGTTTCCAACATGGACATGGACTCACTAAGGACCTTGAAGGAGGTTGTGATCCTACACTTGTAATCTCATCTTCCACTACCTGTACGGTTTTCTGCCACAATTATCGTAAGTTCTGTTTGCACTACTTGTACAACGGACATTAACTGGGCCACCTATCCCTTCTCTTCTCTCACTGAAGAGACAAGGTCGGAGAAAGTAATTCTGTCATGTTACACATATCAAACAATTAATAAACCTCAGGAGGTATTGTTAAGAAGGGATCAGTCTTTTGCTTTAACTACAATAACGTGCACACGGTGTAGTCATTTATTCCAGGTATTTTTTAAGTGATTCAGTTATGAAGTAATTCACAACCCCTTCATCGTTTAAAAAATTCTAATTTCTTGGAACGATTTAGATCCACATTGATTGGGCGCTCCTCATTGCAGTGCTATGCAATTCATACATACGAAACCCATGTTATTTACAATTATCTGGAGCATGAGATCCTGTTAAGCTTATATAATGAAAATAAAACAGTGCACATAGAGCGCTAGTTGTAGCACTTCAATATAATCTCTATAAGATCACATTCAGAAGCTGAGGTTTGTCATCCAAGCTTCAATGCAACTCTTTTTGCAGTGATTCAACCATGGCCTTTTCAAGGCAACAAAACGAATGGATCCAGTTTTCTACCTGTATCTTATCGGTAGCTACACCCCAGTGGTGGCTGAATGGAACACCTGGTGCGCTCGTTGCCTCGGTTTCGTGGATGAGGAGGTATTGGTGCTCAGACGGATCATTCATGGACGATAGAGATGGATGCAGGTTGCCACAAGTACAGCTGTTTCTGTTCACCGTGTGGTGGGGAGAGCCCGGCTTGGGTTTCCTCTTTTGTTCACAAACTGAATTTTGTTGCCAGCAAAGCGTGGAACGAAAATCTGTGAGCGGCTGAAAAAGAAGGTGATATATATCCAACATAAATGAGCACATCACAATTCAGACTTCGGCAGGAAAGGCACAGACTAGGATGATGCCTGTGACACATCTGGCCGATGTGTCACACATTTTTCTTGCTTCGCAGTCATGTCGGGGGAAATAAAGAGTGTGTGTGATTCTTTTTTGTGTGAGGCTTTTTTCTTGGCGTTTAACACAGCCCTAGATATATAGGCATAAACCATAAGGCAATATAATTGCCTGAAGATTTTCTTCCATTTGCCTCCAATTCAAACGTCAGAATCTTCCAGTTCTGACTGCTTCTTAAAGTATTAGTACACAAGAAACGAGTAAAAACACATAAGGCCCGGCCCCTGTCTGGTTGAAACAGAGCATGTGTTCATAACGGCGGTATCCTTCTTTGTTTGGCCCCTCGTGTATAGAGCCACTATTGGCAGAGGGAGAGAGGTAGGGGGAGAGAAAGAGATATAGTGAGAAGCAGCGAGCGGAGTCAGGGGGGGCAATCACACAATCTATTTTCCTTCATCATTTCCTCAAAGTGGGTCACATTCCCCCAACTGGACGGAGCCCTAGTGCTGAGAACACACACACCTAGGCCTGGCTGAGAGCTCGTATTACGTGTGGATCTTTAATATATATAAATCAGCACTCAGGGTCTGGCCAGACATAAAAGGTATATTTAATGGATAGATTTGAAGCTTTCTGTCCTGACTCCTGTTTAATATGTTATTATGGGACTTTGTTCGAAGAGTTCGGCTAAAATTTGGGCATGAATCTTCTCTGTTTGTTTGGGGGTCTGTTTCTTTCAAAAGTCGATATGCTTGACTAGAAGGTACAACATATGTTTGTGTGTATATTTGTATACATAGGGTGTGCTATTCAAGCTAGCATACCCTATATATAAAATACATAGGCTAGCTAACAACAAGTCCGTCTTTTTAATCTTCACAAGCTCCATTGTTCATAGAGACTATTGTGTATTCTTATTCATAATGTCCAACGACAAGTAGTGTGTCTGCAGTTAATGCTTGTGTCTGTGAGTTAATGCTTATCAAGCAAACGAAGGCTGAGGGAAATATGAATGGATGTTGCACCCTCATTACTGCAGGATGATTCACATACCCTGGTCCTCTGTGAGAGTGGAGATATAGTGCACTGAGACACAATATAGGGATGAACACATACACTGACAAGTCAACTCAAAAATGAAGTCTTTCCATAGCTATTCATGCTTTTTTAGATCGACCCCCAAAGCAACCAACCAAATCTTTCATTCATGTGTGGACTTTGGTACATACAGTGAATGTTTCACTGTATGGGCTCCATTCCCCTCAACTGCAGCAACCCCCCCCCCCCCCCATACAGGCTGCAGGATATTATCACCATGCATAAGAGAACAGAGAGACCTATTCATATTTTTACCAAATAATCAGTATGTGAATTTATATGTATCTAAAGCAAAAACTGATTTGTTAACTCACCAGGGGTCCGAGATCAGGCCTCCGGGTAGAAGCTGAAAGAAAACAAAATCTGCCTATTGCCCAGGAAACAGACAAAGGAGATCTTCCACGAGAAAATAAAATAGCTAGCCAGCCGCTAACATGAATATTCATAAGTCGTCATATTACATTACATCTGCCCTGGTTGGCAGCCCTGCTGAAGCCGAGCCCTGTATCCAAAAAAATCCAAGCCCAACATCACCTCTTGAAGACTATTGTCTTGTCTTCATCCAAAGTTACAAGATCTAGTCTAGTCTTCGGGTGAGAGGGGGTCACTGGTGATATTGACACCTCCTCCTCTGGCCATGAGAGATGTCCAATGTTCTCAGGCCCCGTCGGCTTGAGTTCAACTGTGACTGGAAACCAATACGGCACCGTGAACAGCCCACAGGCTCTCTCCCCCGCGTACCTCTGAGCCAGTATTGCTCACCAGTACGGCTGTCAGTCCCTTTCATGCCGACCTTGGAAAGGTGGACTAGAATCACTATTCAATCAATGCTAATCATTAAGGAAGTTAATTCTGCACTGCCACAGCGCCTCCGCAGGGAGAGCAGGGGTAATGCATGTGAAGACGCTCCAGTGTGGGCTGCTGTGATAGGACGACTAGAAGTCCCAGATTTCCCGTGGGCCTACCCCGTTTAGGATGGCCTGTCCACGAACGGAGCTGTTCCCACATATGTCCCCGTTTGAAAATAAAATTTGGATTAAAAAACATGTGATAGATGTGTAAAAGGTTCTAGCTCATTGATGAATATTAATTTCGAGACGGTTGGTAATTGGTCTCCTGTCTTTCTTACGGACTGTAACACAAACCTGCTACCTTTCGGTCTATCCATCGACTTTATATCATAAGCAGGAATGATAAAAACAATACGATATAGAATGATTCCTTATTCGAGTAACTTTGGATTGTTATTTGGGCGTTTTGCCAAAGTTTAAAACCCATCATAGTAAACCTTTGGGCATGTACTGCCCAATATTTAACACATTACAGTACTTCATTTACCATGATAAGAATAGGCATAATGTAAATGTGTCCCTT
Organism: Gadus macrocephalus; assembly: GCF_031168955.1. Lineage (NCBI taxonomy): Eukaryota > Metazoa > Chordata > Actinopteri > Gadiformes > Gadidae > Gadus > Gadus macrocephalus. Next base: position 14,342,372 of record NC_082385.1, read on the forward strand.
TTTTATTAAATCTGAAACAGTGACACATTTTGTCTGCGTCATGTTAATCCTCACAGGGTCTCCAGAGGCCTATGGAAGCATATATGTAGCAAAATTCAAATGGCAATGCAATTTGGAATTACATTATGCATTTGACAATGCATCATGCAATTTTATAATGTAATTTGTAAATACGTTATTCAAAGTGTATTTTAAAATGCAAAGTGACAATGCAATCCTCAATTAAATTTGCAAAAGTTCTAACAATACAAATAGAATAACATTTTGTCAAATTCTTTGAGTTCCTTTATACAAATTGAAAAGCTATAGCGTCCCCGTGATTGCAATCCACTTCGCCACGCTCCGTGTGTTGCGATATTCAAATGACATTTCAATCCGCAAAACGGAATCCAAAACGGAATCCAAAGAGGAATCCAAAAAGTCAATATGCAAAGTGGCAAACGTATCAGCCAATCAGCGTCTGGGCGGGAACTACGTCACTTGCTCGTAATTTCCTTGTTCACTTCTAGTTCGTATGTGTCAGGTCCATGGTCACCAATGGAGATTATTGATACGCTCCGAAGTTTGGCCGATGATGTGGAGAACAATCGTGTTGAAGACACAGATGCAGTAGATAGAGTGCGTGTTCTGGGAGATAGGATAGACGACTTATCCTCACGGGTACGTTTTGACGCCAGTGTGGTAAACACAAAGATTTCCAAAGTGCTACAGGCACTGGGTGCGAAACATAGGGTCGGGAGACCCACCGTCTCCACCCACTCCTCACCTACAAAGCTCTCCAGAACCTAGCCCCCAGTTACCTCTGGGACCTCCTCCAAGAATACACTCCCTCCCGCTCCCTCCGGTCAACCTCTGCTGGACAACTATGTATCCCCACATCACGACTCATTACGAATGGGTGCCCGGTCATTCAGCTGTTCTGCACCCAGGCTCTGGAACTCCCTCCCCCCACACATAAAACAGTCTGACACAATAGAAAGTGACGTAGTTCCCGCTGGTGGCTGATACGTTTGCCACTTTGCATATTGACTTTTTGGATTCCTCTTTGGATTCCTCTTTGGATTTCCTCTTTGGATTCCGTTTTGGATTCCGTTTTGCGGATTGAAATGTCATTTGAATATCGCAACACACGGAGCGTGGCGAAGTGGATTGCAATCACGGGGACGCTATAGCATTTCAATTTGAATAAAGGAACTCAAAGAATTTGACAAAATGTTATTTTATTTTTATTGTTATAACTTTTGCAAATGTAATTGAGGATTGCATTGTCACTTTGCATATTAAAATACACTTTGAATAACGTATTTACAAATTACATTATGAAATTGCATAATGCATTGTCAATTGCATAACGTAATTACTTATTGAATTGCAAATTGCAAATTGCATTGCCATTTGAATTTTGCTACATATATGCTTCCATAGAGGCCACCTCCGGGTCCTACCGTGCCCTCGTATTAGAAGAGACAAAGCTGGGGAAACGACGGAACTATAAAGACAAAAATAGCCTCAATGTCCACGGTGGACACAGTGGTTGCTATGGATTTCTTTTTATGTTTTATAAAAGCGTTTATAAATCACATAAAGTGTGATGTCAGTTTTTTTTTTTTTTTTAAATAATTGACGTGGACTATGAGGTACAATTCTTTTGAACCTTTCAAGACTAATTGACCAGTCCATGACGGCAGTATTTGATTGTGTGAAAAGCAGATTGGACACTAATATGGCATATACTGCCATGATATGAGTGTGCTATGAATAACTTGGACAGAACATTTCATTGGAGCCATTTGGTTAATTTTGACGCTTTTGGCCAATCCTGGAGTCTGAATCCATCTTCAAGAAAGTTTGTGAGAAAGCAACCCAAAGAAAATCCAAACTGTTCACCTTATTTTAAATGCTGCTTGCTGACGTCCTTGTCAAAAATGTGTGAAAATACGATGTGACACTTGAAAACATCAAAAGGTAAAAAAGTGTTAGGTCTGTTTAGTGCTTGTCTACTCAAGTGTGCGTGTGTGTGTGCGGTCGTGTGTGTATATGTTCGCCAGAAGTCCTCATCAAACGCCATTGATTTTACAGCAACATGAAATTGCAATAAATAGCAGAGGGGGGATGTTAATTTGAATATGAGGTACGATAAATAGCAAGAATACGTTTCCACACGGCCAAGCAAAAGCAATTATTAAACATGTCTTCTATGTGTCCCATCAGTCTTCGGGGAAAAAACATGTGCAGAAAACGTCTTGCGTTGTGACACCTCGGCGTCTGTGGCTTTGATATTCAGAGACCAGCTGTTAGTGCGGAGAGTGAGAGAATAAACTTCAAGTCAGCAACTTCCATTGCTCATCCTTGTCATAAATAAAAAGCTCAACCCCAAAAAGATTATTGGTAGCCTAATGGAGACGACGAAGCAAAGGAGGAGAGAGTGTGGTTCGCGTCGCTCCCCCCCAGAGAGAGAATGTTTACACAATGGATGGATGGGTATTAAGCTGTAGAACCAAACTATATAAGTAATAAAAATCAAAGTTGGAGACATATGGGTTTGAGATCATTGGGTTATTCTGTGAGCGTGTGTATGTTTTGTGAGTGTGTGTTTGTTTGTGTTTGTTTGGGTGTCTGCGTCTGAATCAGCACTGCCGAGGCGAGGACAGAACCAGGTCATGCCGACACACATGTCTCATCCAGCTTCCAGCGGCCCCACAGGATTAATTTAACAAGCTGTCCGAGCGCTCGTGGGGTAAACGGGCCCTTGGTGATACCGGCCAGGACACAGTCTCTCCTTGACTCACGCCGGCGGTGGCGAACCAACTTATTTTTGGACAATTTACCAAAACAGCTGCCACCACCCCCCCCTCCCCCCCTTCCCATTTAAAACGCATCTGTTTCTACGACCGAACGTCAGGAAACGCCGTAACAGAACGATTGGGAGACTGGGTGGTTGGGGATTTACTTCTAGATATTGTTTCCTAAAGGACGCTCACTTTCAAAGTAAAAGTTGAAAGCCTACAAGAAAAAAAAAATAATAATCCCTTTTCCCGTTTTTGTCTTCATTTTGCCGTTTCTATGGCTCACCTGGACCCCCCCCCTACACACACGTAACCTCAGCGGTATACACACAGCATGCATTTCAATGCACGGACCTAATGAACTGACAGACTCATTGAATGTAAGGCAGAGTGGTTTTCCACAGAATTTCCCTCACACACACACACACACACACACACACACACACACACACACACACACACACACACACACACACTTGTGCGCCACGGGAGAGGATGTAATGTAGAGCAATTAGAGTGAGATGGAAAGTTGATAAAAGTTTTTGAGGTTTTTGAAATATGTAGATGAGAGAGAGCTAGAGAGAGAGATGGAGAAGGGGAGAGGGGGAGAGTGTGATGTTTTCTGTTGGGCGGGTGGGGGTACTCTGAAAAGGAGACGATCATTCGCTTAAAGCCCACTATCGCTAGCACCAAAAGAAAGACCTGGCCACCTGACAACCCAGCGGCTTCCCTTTGGGGTCCAATTTAAATTCCACCCCAACTATGAATTTGTATCATGACCAAAACCATAGGGTGCGATCTCCAACCTGCGAAGCGCCCCCTGCTATTCCTGTCCTGCACCCCGCAAGGTCGCAGTCCGCCGTCGCCCCGGCGGTCGCGTCGGTATTGAACTAAAGATTAAAGCCGGACCCTAATCTGTCCCTTTCATCCCCCCCACCGCAGCACACCCGCCCCCGGCCCGCTTTCATCCATCACGGGCGCTTATGTGTCCAGTTTAGCACGAGGCTTTTTCTGTGTGGTAACAACCTCTCTCCACGCTATGTCTGTTTGGACTACTAATCCTGGAGAGGCAGGGCCCTGTCGCCATGGACACTGTACATCGCCACCCCACCACCACCAGAAACCAACACGGTGACATGGTTACAATCAGGGTGCGTTAATTCACAGGTCATTAACGTTAGTCACTGCAGTAATACGCGGTTAACTGACGTGATAAAACAGTTAATTCGTGGTCTAATAATTATGTGCTAATTGTGTTCAATTCAGCTAAGGTAATGGTGTTCATGTTTACTTAGGAATTCATCCATATACCAATACCTCAATTTTTCCTTTTTTTCTTTCTGCATGCAGTTTTCTATTCAAATGCGAGTTCTTCCTTATGACTCAACGGTATCCTTTGTAGCGACGCCCGGTCTTTGTGAGTTGTTGTTTTTTCTCTTCGGATAACACTGTTCTTTAAGCTTTTTCTGTTTTATCCGGAGGGGCAGAGAAGAGGGCCTCCACTACCTGAGTGGTAACATAGAGTCAGAGTGGAGTACAGGCCTTTCAAAGTCCTACTAGGCGCCACAAAGGCATAAATGGCGGCTAGGGCTGTAGGAACCTGCAGAGGTTCACCCAGAGCAAGCACACACACACCTCATGTTGTGTGTGTGTGTGTGTGTGTGTGTGTGTGTGTGTGCGTGTGTGTGTGTGTGTGTGTGTGTGTTTGTGTTTGCATGTGTGTGTGTGTTTGTGCGTGTGCTAGTGTGTGTGTGTAGACGGACCTTGTCCCTGGTCGTCCCTGAAGCCTTTACTTTCCAAGTGTGTCTCTGTTTGCTGGCGGATCTGCTCATTTTATGCCTTTGCCCTGGGTCCCTTCTTAGGGATTGTGTGTGTGTGTGTGTGTGTGTGTGTGTGTGTGTGTGTGTGTGTGTGTGTGTGTGTGTGTGTGTGTGTGTGTGTGTGTGTGTGTGTGTGTGTGTGTGTGTGTGTGTGTGTGTGCTGTTTGTCTCTGTGGACGGGGAAGACGATGCCTTGGTCACAGTGTGGTAGACTCATTAGGACTTGTCACTGTATGAACAGTAGTCTGTCTCAAGTGTGTGTATCTGTGTGTATGTGAACATCCAAGTGTGTATGTGAGTGCGAGTTTTGGTGTGTGTGGATGTTTTAGTGTGCATGTGCCTTTCGTGCTTTCAGATCTGGGTAAGTTTGAAAGACACATCTCACTGTGTGTGTGTGTGTGTGTGTGTGTGTGTGTGTGTGTGTGTGTGTGTGTGTGTGTGTGTGTGTGTGTGTGTGTGTGTGTGTGTGTGTGTGTATGCTGTTAGTGTTTGTGGACGGGGAAGACGATGCCTTTGTCACAGTGTGGTAGACTCATTCGGACTTGTCACTGTATGAACAGAATTCTGTCTCAAGTGTGTGTATCTGTGTGTATGTGATCATCCAAGTGTGTATGTGGGTGCGTGTTTTGGTATGTGTGGATGTGTGCATGTGCCTTTTGTGCTTTCAGATCTGGGTACGTTTGAAAGACCCTTCTCACTGTGTGTATGTGTGTGCGTGTGTATGTTACTGTCTGTGGATGTGTGTGTGTGCATGCGTGCAATCACACATAGTGTGTGAATTTCTACCCCTTTGTGTTACGATCTCAGTGAGTGCAGTTGAGTAAATGTGTACGGATTGTTGAATGAAAAAATATAACAAGTAAATGGAATCGGTTTGGACAACGCATCCTGTCATTGGCAAATAGAAAATAAAGTCAAACGCGAGCAACGAATGGCTATGCATGGAGCTCATTTGCTCAAATGGTGTGTCTGTATATGTGTGTGTTAGTGCCCGCGTTTCAGCCTGGGCGGGTATATGTGTGCGCATGCATTCCCATGCGTGTGTATGCACGGTATATCCCCACGTATATGCGTACTTCACGTTTGCTCAAACCTGTGTGTTGGCGTCTAGGAGAGAGAGAGAGAAGGAGAGAAACTGTCCTAGAATCAGGCTAAAGGATTGTACTCTCTAGCATGTTGACAGTGAGCCTGACACTTCATTAATCTAAGCAAATCCCCCAAAGTTACTCGAGTGTGGTTTCTATTTTCACATTTCCTATTAGTTCCTCTGTGTGGATTAAGCAGTGCAGTTCACGAGTGAGTGGCCAGCATCAGCCCGGCTAGGGGCCGGCGAGGGCCCCGCACGTATAATTGGCTTGTAATGGATTTAGGGGCCCTGCTTGCATCGGTTATAGAGATAGATCTGAACGGGAAAAAAGACTCCAGTCTCTTTTCCTTTTTTTGACATTGTGCGGCACATGTTGTGGCCTGGCCTGGGGAATTTATCTATGTATATATATTTATGTGTATATATCAATGTAGTTATCTCAATAGATTTAAAATAACTACATCAATAGGCGTTATCATTTCTAGATTAAAAACATGCATCCAGTTCTTAATGAGCAACAAAGTACACTAACTATGAATGAATGGATGCCTGCAGGTATTTGGCAACAACAACCATATGGATTTGTAAACATTGGGATTTGTAAAAGCAAAATCTATTGTTATTGGGAAAACAAGCGCTCAATTAAAATGTTTGGTGTGTGTGTGTGTGTGTGTGTGTGTGTGTGTGTGTGTGTGTGTGTGTGTGTGTGTGTGTGTGTGTGTGTGTGTGTGTGTGTGTGTGTGTGTGTGTGTGTGTGTGTGAGTGTGTGTTATGGTCTTCTTCTCGCAGTTTGTGATTATGACACATTGGGTTTTTTAGAAATCCACCATTTAGTTTCCATTGGTGGGTTTGGTTTTTATTCCCCGAGATTGCAGCATCGCTGGCTGGGGCCCCCGGTGCTGGAAGAGGGTTTGTGATGAAACATGTCAGGTGTCAAGACAGCTTTAGGGGCCCCTGTCACCACTAGGGGCCAGAGGAGAACTCCTGATTCACATTCTCTCTCTGTTTCTCTGCTCTTCTGATCTCTTACTTTCAGTCTATCTCTGTCTCTCTGTCTCTTTGTCTCTTTCTTTCCGTCTTTCAAACTCTCTGTCTCCGTCTCTCTCTCTTTCTATCTCTGTCTCTTCCGTTCTGTCTCAATCTCCCTGATTTGGTCCCTCTTTCTCTCTTTGTCTTTCTCTCTGTCTCTATCCCCCCTCTCTTTAACTCTCTCCCTCCTCCCCCCTTCCCATTACTGTACTGTAACCTCGCACCCCCCCCCCCCCCCCCCCCCCACCCACTTCTATCTCACCCTTGCATGAGTTGCGGCCTCCTTCTTAAGGCAACACAGTTATATGGCGGTGGAGTAAATTTGCAGGACCCTGCGTGCTGTAAAGGAGATGTTTACTGTGCCTCGTAGATCCTTTTAGAGTTGTAATGTAGCCATCAATTCCCACATCTAATCTAAGACAAAGGATAATAACAAAATCCAATTAACAGATGTACCCAACAGATGCAACTGACAAATGGGCCTCCCATAGGAGGAAATAAAGAAAAGGGGAAGATGTGCAACATCAGCCTTTAAATGTGCCTATAGTTACTCATACTACACTCTTGCTCTGCGCACATCACCAAGATCCTACCTAAATGGACAAACCTTCACAACTTCTCTTCCACCTTCTGGAAGCCATCCCTGTCCCAAGTAGCTTGTAGGTTCCTTAGTAACCGGTGACCTTGTTCCCTAGAATCCTCATCTCCCTACAGAACGCCAGGAGCGCGATGCTCAGAATGTGACATGGGTGTAGCGGTGAGAGACGGGAGCGAGGGAGGAACCTTTGACGAATGAATCTTCGTTTCAGTTACTTGTTTTGGATATTTATTTTCAAATTGTTCCCCAAAATACGTGTGTTTTTTACACAAAGTACAGAGACAGTGTTTTCTTCCTCCTAATTATATTAGTTAGATATTCTTAAGAGGCTACGGTTTGTTCTTAACCATTTTTGTATTTTTATTGTTCTAGCACCGGCAACTTTTAACTGGCGGAGCGGATAGTAAGTAGCTGACCGGGGATTGTTAACTGGTCTACCAGCTAACAGGAAGTAGCAGACCGGGGACTTTTAACTGGTGTCCCAGTTCACAGGAAGTAGCAGACCGGAGACTGTTAACTGTTGTAAAATAATGAAATTCGTGTTTAAGGTAGACTGGGAGAACACCGCAATTCATGACTGTCTCCGAGCCTTAGTGGGCCTCAATGTCAGCCGTCTAACTGAAGGCGTCCTTTAGCAGGACCGCTTACCCCCACATGCTCAACAAAGACATGTCTCTAAACAAAATGAAACGCTGTACATAACTCTGGATGGAAGAATCCTCTAAATGACTGAGCAGTGACTGGTAAACTCCGGTCCACCATTAGTAGCACCCGCCTAAATACTGCTTCCTACACACACACCAACACACACACACACACACACACCAACAGACATACACACAGGCACACACACAGACACACACACACACTTAATGCGAATGTACTCCGAACGCTGCGAACCAGAAGCCATTCCTGTAAACGTTGAACTGCTGTGCGTCGTAGGTGTGAAAACCTTCATGCCTTCAAACAAAGCCTCACAAAACAAACAACACACAGACACACACAGGCGCGCACACAGAAATAAAAACATACACACTGTGGTAACCCAGTCCTCATTGTCGCCGGGTTCCACGGACAAATCACACGTTTTACGAGGTTTAAGCCATTAAGGGCATTTATTTAAACAGGGTTTGCAATCAGACAGGTCGGACTACCCCTAAGATCTCCGTGGATCTCTAGGGTGGGGCTGGCTCGGCCCTTTCCGTCTCGTCACTCGTCTCCCCCCCTGGTCTGCTCCCGAGTGCCTTTTAAAGTGTTTCCCTGGCTGTCCAGCCAGGTGTCTCCCATCCCGTTGATTGGGGTTCGGTCGGTGCTCTCCGTCGCCGGCTGGTGGGTGACGGTGGTATCGGCCATCCAGGACCAACCCTCGGGCTGGTCCGGGCCGAGGTTTAAGTGGCGGGATGCCACACTCCTCCACCCTTTGTCCAAGCCTCGGGTAGACGGATAGTGGGTGGCGGCGGTATACGCCGTCCACGACTACACCTCTGACCCGCCCGGGCCGAGGTTTACGGGGCGGGATGCCACACTCCTCCACCCTTTGTCCAAGCCCCGGGTAGACGGGGGACCCGCCCCGGCAGGTATCTCGTCGGGACAAGGCGTCGGCTGCGTCGTCTCCGGCTGCGTCGTCTCCGGCTGCGTCGTCTCCGGCTGCGTCGTCTCCGGCTGCGTCGTCTCCGGCTGCGTCGTCTCCGGCTGCGTCGTCTCCGGCTGCGTCGTCTCCGGTTGCGTCGTCTCCAGCTGCGACGTCTCCCGCTGCGTCTCTTGCAGCGGCGACGGCAGCATCTCATGTCGCGGCGGCGACCGCATCTCTTGCCGCGGCGGCGACCGCATCTCTCCTGCCCCGGGATTCTCGTGCCGGGTCCCAAAGCCGGCAAAATATCGGGCAATCCCTCCCGATCAGGAGCGGCACCGGGAGGTGGGATACAATCCCCGCCCGAGCCGTGAACACCCCGTTTGGGGTCCGGATGACCACGTAGCAGGTCTCGTAGGTCCGGGTCCCCCCGTGCACGCAGGCCACCTCCATGGGTCCCCCCTCCCTTCCTCCCGCCAAGTCGGGGAGGAGGAGGGTGACCACGCTGCCGGTGTCCAGCAGGGCCTGCGTGTCCTTTTTCATGACCCGCGCTGGTACGGTCGGGCTCCCGGAAGTCCCCTGCGCCCAACAGGTCGCCAGCATGCAGGGCCGACTCGTCCCCACGTCCGCGTAGGCCGACGGCATCAACCCGTCCCGGTCTCCAGGGCAGTAGCGGGCTATGTGGCCGGCCGGCCGCCCTCGTCGGACTCTCCCGGGTCACGATCGGTGGGTCAGGTGAGGGTGCCGGGGCCCCGGTCGTGAGACCCGTCGGTCTCGGCGGATCTCGGCGGGTCTTGGGGTGGTCCCGGTACTGGCGCTCAGTTGCTGGGCCCCCTGCCCGGTCTCCAGCTGCCTTACCAGGTCGTCCACTGCTTGGGTGAGCCGTAGTACGGCTTCGCGGAGCAAGGCTATGCTCTCCATACTTTACGTTGTTGGCGCTGGGCGGCGGCGGCCGCGGTCCCATCCGGGTTCTGCATGCCGGATCGGTCTGTAGTCTTATCGGGGGGTCGAAGTGGGATCTTCTGCTGCCTGCAATCTCCACCATATGTGGTAACCCAGTCCTCGTTGTCGCCGGGTTCCACGGACAAATCACACGTTTTACGAGGTTTAAGCCATTAAAGGCATTTATTTAAACAGGGTTTGCAATCAGACAGGTCGGACTACCCCTAGGATCTCCGTGGATCTCTAGGGTGGGGCTGGCTCGGCCCTTTCCGTCTCGTCACTCGTCTCCCCCCCTGGTCTGCTCCCGAGTGCCTTTTAAAGTGTTTCCCTGGCTGTCCAGCCAGGTGTCTCCCATCCCGTTGATTGGGGTTCGGTCGGTGCTCTCCGTCGCCGGCTGGTGGGTGACGGTGGTATCGGCCATCCAGGACCAACCCTCGGGCTGGTCTGGGCTGAGGTTTAAGTGGCGGGATGCCACAACACACTGACACATATACAAACACACATGTACATACACACCCGCATGCATGGGCACTCACAACAACAGCGGTGGTTCTATACTGTACACTCACAGATATATGTGCAGGCCTAATGGGCCTCATCAAATTGCCAGGGCTGAGGTCGCTCTCTCTGTTTCCATGTCAAAGTGTGGTTGACCATGGCTAATTATCCCTCCATGATCAGATGCTCATTAAATTATGCTTGCTTACACACAATTATGTAGTATGAGCAGTTGAACGCACACTTCGTGATAAACCTGGTTTGGACGGTGGACCTTCAGCTATCCACCTATTCATTCATGCATTAAAAAAGTATGTTGAAAATGGAATAGAGAAAATTATTTAATTAATCATCTTGTAAAAAGTATAACATTTAATACTAATTGTAATTTAATGAAATTTTGGTGGGCATATGCAACATGACTTTTTTGTCATGCCCCATTTTTCGCTGGTCATTTAATACCAATTAAAATTTAAATATCCTTCGTCATTAGACAAGCCTGGATGAAGAGCAAAATGAGACTCACGCACAATTCACGAGGCCTCCATTGCGGATAAGTGAACGATTCATGAATAAAGCCACCCAAGTTGGTGTTTTTTTTTGTAGTATTTGCTTATTCAAGTCTTGCTTTTGAGATGTAGCTGCAATTTACACCCAAATTAAGTTTAATAATTGGTTAAATGGCATTGATGACCTTTTCCTCAAGCAATTCAAGAGAATGTTCATGTTCACGTTACTATTTGTGCTTTTGTTTATGGCCTAGAGGGGGGAAGGAAATACATTTTCCTCTGAACGTTTAACATTTGATCTATCTACACGGCACATAGTTTTGATGATATGCCACGTGCATTGATGTGGCATTTCAATTTCAAACTCATTTTCTGCTGCCAGACCCATCATTTAATGAGCCTGTCTGATATTCTGCAATAACCTTTGGATAACCTAACTTCGGAAATCCTCAGGCAGCAATTTGATTGGATGTAAGACAAACACTTAAAGGGGACATATTATACCACCAGGTGTGAGTGTGATTAGCCTTATAAGCCGCCAAATATGACATCATTAGTGGGCGCGTCCACCTAGATCTGTGCTGGATAGATGAACAACGTTTAGTTCAGTCCACTGGGTAGGCTGGTAGACTGATCTATCCAGCACAGATTTGGTGGACACGCCCACTGGTGATGTAATATTGGGCAAATTTTCGAAACGGCTTGTAAGGCTAATCACACTCACTCCTGGTGGTATAATATGCCCCCTTTAACTCTCCATTGGGCAATGGTACTTTTTAAAGTCCAACTTTTAGCACTGAATTTCTATGTACAAGATAATTTCAAAAAGATCTCATGAATGCCTGTAGGTCTTTGGCAACAACATTCTCTCACCTTGGGATTTGTAAGAACAAAATCGATGATCTCAGAAAAACAAGTGATATGTATGTTTTGCGAAGGACATTTCATGTAACAATGAAGGACATTTTACGAAAAACAAGCGATATATATATATGTATGTTAATATATCGCTTTTTTTTCTGTGATCAATCGATTATAATGTAGTTCCCATTGTGGTGTCCTTGCCATGTGTAATTATTAAAGACAGCATGTGGATTAGACATCAATTTAATTTCCAGTTGGTGCACCTGATTCCTGGGACCAGACTGGTGAATCAGCGGTGGCTCAACCCTGCCAAGCTAGCTGGATCTCATTTAAAATCCTGCCCAGCAGTGAATAATCCATGTGTCAGAAACTACCATTGGACCCGCATTAGCTAAAGCTGTTCCTGCACAACCACTCCTTTTTGTCTCTCTCTCTCTCTCTCTCTCTCTCTCTCTCTCTCTCTCTCTCTCTCTCTCTCTCTCTCTGTCTCTTAGTTAAACACACACACATCACACATCAAATCCATCGATACTCTTGCTTCACAATGCATTCCATGCACTCGTCATTTATCCCTGAAGCCCCTCTCCTTCCCCACCTCTACCCTTGTGACCCCGTCACGTCTCCATGTTACCGTTAATGTGAACGCTCTCTCAGTGTCTGCACCTCCCCACTCACCTCCTTCCCTCCCCCATGAATCTCTGACCTCCTCCACCTCCTCATCTCCACATCCCCCTCGACCTCCTCCACCTCCTCCTCCTCCTCTTCCAGCACCACCTCCTCTGCCTCCTCCTCCTCCTCCTCCTCTTCCTCGTCCCGACCCACGGCTCCTCCCCGGTGGATGGCGGGGCCTCCTGAGAGTCGAGGGGTTACTTCATCGCCGTGGTGACGGTGATTAACATCTGATTAGACGTGATGGACAATCAGAGCCCTCGCCGATCTCGTTATGAAGAGCTCTCCTCTGCCTCATTAGCCCCGCGCTACCAGCTCCTCCTGTTTAGTCCTCCTGGCCTTTCAGCAAGTGTGTGTGTGTGGTGTATGGGTGTGTGCGTGTGTTTTTTCCTATGCTAGAATGTGTGTTTTTTTTCTTAGTGTGTTTGTCTTTTTGTGTGCGTTTGGGTCCGACTGTATGTGTGTGTGTGTGTGTGTGTGTGTGTTTTACCTGTGTGTGTGTGTGGGGGGGGGGGGGGGGGGGGGGGTTGTGGGTTATGTGATGTTTTAGCTTGTGTTTGCGTGCGGTTGTGTATGTTTCTATGTGTATGTGTGCGTGCGTGTGTGTCTGTGTGTGTGTGTGTGTGTGCGCGAGGAGCTGGGTGGTGCTGGTTCACGTTTCAGTTGCCCCGTTTAACTTGAATCAACAAGGCAGCCATCCAGGTGTGGAGGCTCATACCAGGTAACGAGTGCAGGGGGAGCAGCGTCGCCAACCACGGAGGGATCAGTAACCTTGGAGTGTGTTCCAGGCCGCGCTCGCCCCGGACAGTGTGCAGAGCGGGGCCATTTTGATTATGTTTTAATACGCTAGCATTAGCATAGCCGCGGGCTGTGCCCGCTAGTTCTTCTGACGAGCGTGACTTTTTTTTTGTTTGTTGTCTAACAGGTGCATCCATCAAGGAAAATAATAAATAAATGGCGCTTATCCCGCAGCATGTGGGGTCGATGGCGGCGCGCTTTAGACTTGGCCCACGTAGCCGCCAGTCGGGCCGCCGTTATCCAAGGGCCATCACGGCAGAGTGCAGAGAAGATCTTTATGTCGTCATTGTTGATGAAGACACAATAATACAATCACACTCCAGGAATGGGATCCAGGGAGGTTTCTCCCACGAAATGAGAGTCAAGAATTGTTTCCTCAAACAAAGTCATCGTCCACGTAGTTTTAGGATGAATATTTTTCACAAAGTACAGAGACAGCGTTTTCTTCCTCCTAATTATATCTGTTAGCTATTCTTAAGAGGCTGTGGTTTGCTCTTAACCAGATGGTGCCATCGTAGCATAATTCAACACACAATGAAAGCGTGACGTGTGTGAAAGCGGAGGGTGTTAGCAAGCATAATTTCTATTGTTTTGTTTTTGTTTATTTTGTCCAGCCCCAGGGTGGGGAAGATTATCTGAATGACTCTCTCTCTCTAGCCATAAATCCGCTATGATCTCTCTCTTTCTCTCTCTCTCTCTCTCCCCTCGCACTCTCTTTCTCTCCCTCTCTCTCTCTTTCTCTCCCTCTCTTTCTCTCCCCCTCGCTCTCTCTCTCTCTCTCCCCCTCGCTCCCTCTCCCTCCCTCTCTCTCTCTCTCTCTCTCTCTCTCTCTCTCTCTCTCTCTCTCTCTCTCTCTCTCTCTCTCTCTCTCTCTCTCTCTCTCTCTCTCTCTCTCTCTCTCTCTCTGTGAGTACAATCATCAGCACTTCACTGGCCCAGAACACACATATTTACCCTGGTAAATGACAACCTCTTCTCAGTATAAACACACTGTTTGTGGCTGTGTGAACATCAGCCCGCCACGATGGATGATTAATTAACACTAGTTAATGCAGTATTGAGCTTTTAGCATAGGGGTTAGGTTTAAGGATAGGGTTAGTGGGTTTATGTTAGGCCTTATCCTTACCCATTTAAATAATGTATAATTATATACCTCAGCTGACAGGAAGACAATTAGTACATGATTAGTAGACCAATAATGGACTGTTATTTAACTGTTAGTTAATAACAAATTGTACCCTAAATTGTACCCAATAAGTTACCCAATTACTAATGCCTATGGTCAGTTAATTTCAAACATATTTCACCCCCTCCCCTCAGAAAACAGATTGAAATGCGCATCAGCAGGCTTTGAACATTGAATCAAATTGCTACTGAGTGGGGCTGTTCTGCTCTTTTTTGCTCTCGCTCTTTATAAAGAATTAAATAAACTCAATAACAGTGTTCTGTCCACTCCAACTGGCTGTACAACTGTGTGACACAAATTAGTGTTGCTCGGCTGCCCAGATGACTTGAGTGGTAATCACTATCGATTAGCATTGACTGCTGATACTGGCCACAGATACTTTACTAGCTTGTGGCTTAAAATGAACTGGGCATATCTTTAGTCAATGTTGATTGATTGTGATTTAAATAATGTATAATCAATAGAATCACATCATATGAATGATATATACTTTTAAGATCAACCTATGCTCCTCTTTCATTGGACACGCTCAGACTAATATCCAAGGGCAAACCATGGAGGCCATTTGGTCCATTCTACATGGGAGCAAGCTTCGGTTTTGTCTGTTACTTTTTATTTATTTTTTTTAAGAAGCATTTCTAAGAAGCAAGTGTGCTATTTCTACCTTGGATCTTAAGCATATCATTTCAATTGTGTATGTTAGCATTTTTGACTTACGTCTCAAAACTAGATTACCATTGTCTACATTTCACGATCAAAAGGAAACCTCAATGACTTGGGCCTTCATTCAAGCCTCTGCGAGATTTATCTACGGGTTTTGTTGCATGAAATGGAAACAATGATAAACCCCTCCTGTGAACGTTGGATTGAAAAGGGCGAATTTGTGTTTGTGACAGTATCCGAAACAAGGGAAATGGTTTAAATACCGTAGTGCAGAGCTACACAAGCAAACTCAACATTTCTCTTTCAAGGATAAAAAACACACATATACACTGGAGATATATATAAGTCAGAGCTTGTTTCTGTTGAGTGCCAGCTCCATGCAAAAATCAGCCCTTACTCGGAGGGACTGGGCTCTTTTTTTCCCCAGGAGAGCCGTAACAAACGTACAGTGACGGGTTCAAAGCCAGGCCACGAGTCAGGGTCCGGCCGCACTGGCCGCTGTAGGGACAGGGGTTAGGGAGACTAGGGGGTAACCGCATTGTTGTGACACAGGAGCAGAAGGGAAATGGAGGGAGGGGATGGTGTTCACATTCGGTGAGCTAGGATTTCTCGGGATTATATATTTTTTGATAAATTGGTAACATCCTCACCTTATAATAAGCCTCAAAATGCAATCGTTTTGTTGTGCTTGTGAGACTCAAATAGGAATGTGGTTTCACAACCAGCCATTAAAGAGCGCAGTTTGTTCACAGAACTGAACCAGTTTTCATGTGTCATAATCTTCAAGCTCCTTCATGTTATTAGCTTTTTGATTTTACAGGAATATTTTTGTATCATGTACCTTATCTCTGAAAACACCTGCAGCAGGTTAATTATAGTGGGTTTAAAATTGTTTATCCCATCGCATATACTTGGGTGATGGGATATGATGTTAATTGACCCGATCCAGATGCTTTTATCAAAGTGACCTCCAGTCAATTTCAGATAAGTCAGTAAGGATCAAGAAGGGTTCAGACCTATTGCTTATAGAGGGTTACTGGCAAACAGCAGACATTAGGGTTTGAACCGAGAACCTTTCACCGTAAACTCTAAGAAGCACCCTATCCTGCTTTATTACATACTGCTTTATTGAATGATCAACCAGCATTCCTTTGGACACTTATGGCATTAGGTCATTTTTGAATAGCAGACGGCTGCTGTGAATAACCGTTTCTATGGACACAGTTCCAACAGAAGAATCAGACAGACTTATTTTTAAGTGAAAGCAATAGTATCATTTTAAATCAATCAAATAATTAGTGTGGTTACAAATGCCACACTATTGTAACGCTATGTTTTATTTTTAACTAGAGCTTTCGCGCACGTGTTGCAATTTCTGAGCGCATAGTATAATAACATTTTGCCTATAATTTTACAATGTATAACATTTGTTCACCACAAATGAGTCTTAAAAGCAGTGCCAACATTTAAATATTTTTTAACCATTCAGCGAACAAAAGGCAACAGGCTGATTATCATTTAGGGGCCACTCAATGACATGCAGAAGCATCATCAACACGCCCACTGAAGTGATGTGAGAAATACAGACGTTCTACTTCCATGTATGTTCGTGCACATGTGCGTGGGTGTATGCGGTGTGTATCTGTGTGCTTGCGGTGAATGTATGCGTTCGCGCGTGCTGTGTGTGTGTGTGTGAGCTGCAGGCTGGTTGGCACATAGACACATGAGTAACTTGAGTAACTGGTGCTACAGGCCTGCTATTATAATAGTACGATTATATTCTTCTTCTTCCTCGTTTTCTGTGTCTATCAGCTCAGAGAGCTTTCGAAATATCAACACCAAACCCCTACCAAAAAGGTGGTTAGCCTATATTTAAGTGCAGGGTGTGTTTCATAATATTATTACTATAAATCACTGGCACAAATGGAAACCGGAACAGGGACAGTCTCCAAAAGGATTGGTATCATTTTGAGCACAGGGGGCGCTATAATTCGTGGTCAGAGCTCAACAGCCATGCCCATGCCCATCTCAGACCATATTTGACATGCTAAACCTTTTCGCCTTGGGAAACCATAAGGCCTTTCTAGATGCATTCTTCTGTACATTTAAAGTTCTGGAAAGCCTGATTTCTGTTGAAAGACTCATTGCTCGTTGACCGGAAACGGAAAGGGGGGCTAGTTGTAGGCTTTTCGCTCGGTTCTAGCCCTACTGTTGATACGGAGAACCGAGCGAAAAGACTACAACCTAACTTAAACAGTCCCCTTTCCGTTTCCGGTCCAGTTTCCGTTTCAATGGGATTTACAAAATGCCAAATAAACAATGACAGAAACTGTATTTCAATACGATACTTGATTAGGAACATCAACCAACACCACTAACGATAGTTATGTTATTATAACTCTAGTTCTATTATTGTAGGCGTAGCCGTCTAGGCTTCGCCTTATGGGCTTGTCCATAGTTGAACATTTCAACTATGCACCATCAGCGTGGGCACCGCCCACATTTCCCACGGTATCGTGTCTATATAATGCGGTGTATACCGTCGCTCATCCTCCACGCTATTCTTTCAGCATTTGGAGGGTACAGCAGGTGGGAAACTAGACGGCTACGCCTACAATCATAGAACTAGAGTTATAATAACATAACTACCGTTCTATTTCATGTAGGCTACGCCGTCTAGGCTTCGCCTTGTGGGCTAAGGTGAAGCTGCGAGCGGAGCCTGATCAATGTACTCCTGCTGGACCCCAGTCAAAACGACTTAAGTCACCAGGGGCCGTATTCACAAAGCATTTTATCTTACCGCTAGGAGTGCTTCTAACTCGCGCTAAAACATTTTACGTAGGAGTTTTTTCTTAAAAGTTATTCACAAAGCCGCTGAGACCTACTCTTACTAAGGATAAATCACAAAGAGTGAACTAAGAGTGACGCGCCGTTGCTATGGATTACATCAATTCTCGTGCACGAGTTTAGAAGCGGTCAGTTCGGTGATTGGTTGTTCAGACGAGCCCACTGAATCACCGAAAAACAAGGAAATAGCCTAGGCTAGAAATTAATTCCTATTAAGTAGTTATAGTGCAGTTAGCAGAATACACGCATCATGACAATTTTGTGCAGACCACGATAATGACGTTGTAGCCTGCACGTTCAAGAGAGAGAGAAAGCAAACAATAAAAATACGTACAATTTAAAAGAAAATAAATGTTATGAACTACACAAGTGTTGACTGATTTGTGCCAAGGTGTTTACCTAAAATGTGTTTTCAAAGTGATCCCTAAATGCCAGTCCACTCGGTTCCACACGGCCAAATTCATTGTCATGTTGATCGCCATCATCATCATCATCATCATCATCATCATCATCATCATCATCATCATCATCATCATCATCATCATCATCATCGTCTGGCTGTGGAATGTTCCTCCGCTTGCAGAGGTTGTGTAGAATGGCACATACAGTGATTACTGTGCTTGCCCTCTCTCGGGTGAGGCGTATTTCGACGTGGAGGACATGAAACCGACGTTTCATCTGCCCAATTCCTCTCTCCACAACATTTCATGTATGTTTGTGTGCTCTAGCATATATGGAGGAAATCAGTAAACAATAATAAATATGGATTCAACAAATAAAAGGCGTCAAAGAGCCAATACGATGTGTTTTACGCATAGGACTAAGCGTAATCTGCGTAATCACTTACATGTTATGCTACAACTGTGCTCCCGGTTGTGGATTGAGGTAGGGTGTCTGGAGCCACGTCTTGCATCGATAGTCACTGTCACCTGCTGTCACCCAGCAAGTGAACTGGTGCATCTCAAAAAGCTGCCTCAGACCGCTCACCATTAAAATGCGCGAATCATGGGTAGCTGAAGCTCCAGGCCACTTTGCATCAA
This sequence comes from Gadus macrocephalus, assembly GCF_031168955.1. NCBI lineage: Eukaryota > Metazoa > Chordata > Actinopteri > Gadiformes > Gadidae > Gadus > Gadus macrocephalus. The sequence goes on from NC_082385.1 coordinate 14,361,278, forward strand.
CATCCAGTAGGCTATGTTAAGATTTGCATCAAAAACAACCTGCGTGTTGATGGAATGCACTTTCTTCCTTTTGACGAACACGTCCTCGTCTTTTGATGGCGCAATTCTTTTTATGTGCGTCCCGTCAATAGCACCGACCACACCGGGCATACCTGCAATTGCCATGAAGTTGGCTTTGATCCTGTGTAATTGTTGAATGTCCAAAGGAAAGTTTATGGCACGGCTGACTGATGATTGCGATATTTTTAAATCGTCGGCATTGCAGAGTTGCATTTCCCCTGTTGCTATATAACGTAGTGTGGCCAAACATTTTATTTCGGGACAAATCGGATTATTCCTGTTAGTCGGGGTTGTTAATGCATCGCGCACCAACTCCACAACAAGTTTAATACCCTAACATTTCGTCTCGCAGGCATTTTACGATTCTTTGTGAATAGGTCTTACTGAGTTAGGAGTCCTCTTGATTACTTTTAAGCTCTCCTAGACTTAGGTGCTACTTTTAGGCCTAAAATACTTTGTGAATTGCTCCTTGTGAAAAAAGTTAGGAGTCCTAAATTTAAGAGTGACACGCCCATTATTTTTAGGAGTTACTCCTAAATTCGCCAGTTAGGACCTAATTTTAGCCCTAAAATCCTTTGTGAATACGGCCCCAGAGCAATACGGTTTCCATTAGGTCCGCTACCACCGGGGGCGGAGCTACGGAATCCGGCTCTCCAATAAGGGGTCTCTCTCGGCCGTTTCTTATTTGAAAGAAACGGCGGGAGTGCCATACTGGCAAACAAAACCACCTGTCAACTGGCGGGCCAATAGAAAAAAACCCTAGCCTGTTTTTCATTTGAAAAACGGTGGGAGAGTAAGGGTGCACTCACACTAGGCCATCTGGCCGTGGAAGACCAAGACGCAGCCGCGCAGATGTCTTCCACCGAAACGCCCTTGAATAGAGCCGTTGAAGCGGCCACGCTCCGTGTGGAGTGAGCTTTAACGCCCAACAGTGGCGCCAAGCCCTGCCGAGAGTAGGCTAAGCAAACACCCTCACATATCAAGCGAGAAAACCGCTGCTTAGAGAGAGCGCGGTCCCTGCTAGCGTCGCTATTAACACACAAACAACTGTTGTGTGGAGCGGAACTGGGCCGAGCGATTCACGTACATAGCCAATGCCTGCACCGGGCACAGGAGATGCTGAGAAGGGCGGGGGGGTTTTCCCAATATTCCAGGTCAGGCGACACCGAACGGGGAACGAGGAGCACCCTGAGCTTGTGTCGCCTGGGGTCCAACCGTTGGCGAGCAAACCACCGCTGGAGTCTGCGCATAAAAAGCAGACCCAGGGGGACCACGGGGAGGGCAGCTGCCATCAGCCCTAACAGGCGCATGGTGGACAGTGCGGTCACGTTTCTGCGAACGCGAAAACGGGAGAGTGCCTCGCCGAGGAGGCGAAAGCATCGCAGTCATGGTGGCTGAGTCTAGGCAAAGCCCCAAGTAGACTGTCTGCCGGCTGGGAGCTCTTTTCCCATGATGGCAAAACCCAGGAAGGAGAGATGGTTTATCACCGTCATGGTGTCCCTTCTCGCGGTCTCCTCTGAGTTGCTCAGAATAAGTAGGTCGCCTAGGTAGAAGATAATTCCCTTTCCCTGACGCCTGAGCGGTTCCAACGCCGTCTCCACACACTTTGAGAAGGTGCGCGGAGCCAGGGAGTAGCCGAACGGCAGACACTGGTACACGTACGCCATCCCCATAAAGGCAAAGCGGAGAAACTTCCTGTGCGCCTGCCGAACAGGGACGTGGAAGTAAGCATCCTTGAGATCCAGGGATGTGAACCAATCGCCCTCTCTCACACACCGGAGCAACGCTCCGACAGTGAGCATTCTGAATTTCCTCGCGGCAACGAATCTGTTGAACACGCAAAGATCCAGAATAGGTCTCTTTTCCCTGACTTCTTGGAAACCAGGAAGTAGTGAGAATAAAACCCTAGGTGAGACTCGTGGGGGGGAACGACAGTGAAGGCCCCCTTCACCAAGAGACGGGCCACCTCTGCTGCCAGAGCCGTGCTCGCAGCCGGGTCCCGTAGCGTGGTCTCCACCAACCTCATAAAGGGTGGGGGACGACGCTTGAACTGTATGGGATGGCCCCAAAAAAATAAAAATTTATTTATGTTTTAAATAAATGTAAAACATGACGGTAACTCTGAAGTCACTTCCACCAATGCAAAGAGGACAGAACAGAATAGGGGAGGGCAACTCGTTTGTGAACGACCAAGAGAAATGCAACGCGATGTATGAGGCTTTAATAAAATCCCGGACGATTTAGAAATTCTTGAAGTGTCTCAAAAAGAGGGCAATTCCAGGCAAAAGAGGACGTCTGGTCACCCTACGAAAGGGGAACCCATTTGATACCTGTCCCACTGTTAAATAGCGGCGCAATTTGGTGGGCGCCATCCTGGTAATTTCTCTGCGTGAGAAATACGAAGTCTGGCGTGTGAGCGTGTGCATGGGTTGAAAATGCGTGTGTCTCACGCCCAATGCGTGAGACTTGAGAGCCCTGCAATGTGTGCGTAGGACAGTATACATTTGTATGCATGTGTATGTGTGTGTGCAAAATTCTACGTGTGTATGCATGTGTGTGTGTTTGTGCAAACGGTTGACTTTGGAGATAGTTATGCTCCACTTAGCGTTACTCATTACTTTGGGTTGAAGCAAACCATTCTGACCACAACTGCCCTCTTTGTCTTGTGATAATTGCGGTTGTGTCAAAAACACGAATCAAAAATTGCCAATTACAACGTTAACCGTGCGCAGGATACACGTCATACCTTTATCCATGGCTAATTTAGCCTGTCCTAATAAGACACTTGATCATAGCCTACTGCTAGCATTTATACTATTAATTCTGTTGAACACAATATCCATTAATTTATATTGCCGCTTCGAGTACACATAAAAAGAGTGGCAACAGACGCCCTTAATTTGCTCCACAAATTGAGATGGAGTGCTACACAGCAGTCCACATTTCTGCATAGCTTTGTTCACTCACAAATAACAGCAATCAAAGCAACAGGCTAATGCTAATGCAAACGCATGCGAGTGGCACCGAGCCTGTGAACGCTCAGCGATATTCAAAATTAAATTGAAAACAGCTCCTACATTAGCAAAAAGTCACATGCTCAATGCTAAAACACCCAGTCGTGTCCCACCTAACAGTGTAGAGTCGTCAAGTAGGGATAACAATTGAAACACACAACTGAATTGTGCCGTTAAAATTGGATTGAATTAAGTAGATATCAAACTGGGAAAATGTTAATGTGTTGCTTGGCAACGTGTAATTTTTTAAGGACCCCAAATGCATTATCTATCTTTGGGGATTCATGTAAACGACAAAGATGTTAATCAAATTCTTCTGATAGTGTCTGCTTAATTTATGGAGTCACTTGTTTATAGCACTGCTTCATACAATAAAAGAGAGCATTGTCTTACCACATAAATTGTGGTAAAAGTGTATTGAAAATGGATCAGTGCAACTGTTATGGTTGCATTAATGTCTAATTCAGCAGTTATTTTTGAGAACCAAAAGAAAGCATGAAAATCAAATTAATCAGTTGAGCCGGTGGTTTCTAAGTAAGGTGCGTCATCATCACCCTGACCCCTGCAGCGCTGCGTCCCACTTCCGTCAACGATTTAATTTGGCTCGGAAAAAGTAGCTTATAATCGTAAGGCAAATCGCGGAGTTTCAATCTTGGCAGCGAACGCTAACATCAACCCACTGCTTTTCACTCATTCACAACATCATTCTTTCACACTGGATGTCTTCATCGTACACAGAAACACTTCATGTTGCCCCTTGTCAACATGGTCTCACAGGAATCCGTGAAATGACTACGGTCGGACGCTTAACTCGAAATCCGTGGCCACATCACGGAAACACGCCGATATCCGTGTGTGAGCCACGGAATAACAGTGTAATTTACTTGCATTGGAGCAAATTCCGTGTCCACATCACGGACAATTGAAGTGATTCCGTCAGACCACCACGGATTTTGAGTTAAGCCCCCGTGGTCGACTCGCTCGTTGAAACGGGGATCCGTGTGTGAGCCACGGAACATCAGCGGCATTAACTTGCATTGGAGCGAATTCCGTGGCCACATCACGGAAATCGGCGTGTTTCCGTGATGTGTCCACGGATTTCGAGTTATTCGTCCGTAGTCATTTCACGGATTCCTGTGAGACCAGGTTTCCCTTGTGGAGCTCATCAAATGGTGAGTTGACGTGGCACTTACTACAGCAACGCAATGCACCACGCCTTGAACGGGATGCACGTCATTTTTTGTTACGCGGGCAAGAGAGAGTGGGCGGGACATCTGGGTGCTTTGGAGGTAGCGAAATCAATTACATTCAAGTGGGTTTCGGGGGAAAAAATGAGGTAGGGACTATTGATAGAGGGATATTAGTCCTTGATTCACGATTTTGCTATTGCTTTATCAAAATTTGTTGTCATAATATGTTTCGTTATCGCCCGGGGGGCTGATAAGTGGCATACACAGCTCAGAGGAAGTAAAGAAACGGAAATTGCATCACGGTCGACCGGGATAAGCCTTCAATTCATAACCCACTCTCACCCCAACAGTGAACCCTTTCATATCTATTCCATTTTCTCCAAACACCTTTTTGTAATCTTTTCC